>NW_017307246.1:39849-57045 GCF_000935625.1 Nanorana parkeri | reverse complement strand
CAGGCGGGTTAGTCGCGGTCAGCGCCATATTGGAAGACCTCACGGACAGATTTTCCGGCCGCTGTGTGCGGAACATCTCGGGGAATTGACGGCTCAGTTGGGTCCCATCCGACCCAGGAGATCTAGACCTTCCATCCTGTCTGCCTATTTTCCCCATGGTAGTCAATAGCAGGAGATTGTAGCTTCGTTCGGGATATCTGGAGACGGAGCTCTGGAGCTAAGCGTCCATCTTCTTCCGTGCCAGGCCACGCCCCCCCAGCAGTGCATTTTTTACTACAAAATTAAATGTATTTTTAATAAAACAGTGTTTGTACCTGAATTTTAACTGGTATTAGCCTCTTGCAGTCCCTGTATAGTAAGAGGAAAAAGTAATACAAGGAACCAATAAGTTCACATGCTGACAAGAAGCATGCTGATAGGAGGAGAAACAAGAGTAATAGAGAGATGAACTCATCACTGTCCTGCTTTTCTTTTAATTGTCCAGTCACAGGCTTGGGTGGCCATCAGATTGAGGACATCTAGTGGCAGAAAAAAGTACTATGGGGAAAAAATATTTCAGCAAAAACTGCATTTCTTTTTATATCTTTAATTTTTTGTTTGAATTTTGTTATTTTTGGCTGCATCTGGTCTGCTTTAAAAACAATCTGATCATTAATCAATATAATTATTCATGATACAAAATGATTATGCTGTAGATTCTGTATGTATCTATCCAAATGCATAAACTATAATTCCTGCTTATTTGTGTGGAGGATTCTTAACACCCAGCACTGTTGTCCTGTGTACTCCAGTCTTGTTTCTTTTTTCTGTGATATACAGTAATTTATAGTTTAGCCTGTAAATTGTTGCTATAGTTAGCTATAGATATAGAAAGTGATCAGTATGATGAGTCTGTAGGCAAAATCCAATATACTGCAAACTACAGGTTCTTACACAAAATCTTCCACTGACTGCAGTACATCTGATTACCCCCTACAGTATCTTTAACTGTGATATATTGCCAGAGCTTGACATAGCCACTAAGCAATATAATATATTCAATGCAGCTTCCTGACACCTACAGGGAACTAGATGTTATGAACAGTCTGACTGAATTATACATGAAGTCATAGAGGATAATGATAAGGCGGGAAAACAAAGACCCTGTTTTGTTTTTAATAATCAAAGCAAACTTTATAAAAAAAATGGAAATATTTTGAAATACATATTTTTTGGCCAACTTTACACAGTGCTGACATTTTAGCTTTGCATGGCTGTTTAATAACTTTACTGGCTTTTTATATCTCAGTGAGAATGAAGCAGGGAAATAACCCCACCAGAATTCAAACTTCTGCACAAATGCTGCAGCCATAAAAAAAAGTAATTTGATGGTGTCAGGATGGATTCTCAGCAAAGCAGATTAAACAAATAGTTGGGGCATGCAGGAGAGTGAAACCTGCATTATTACCTTGTGGGACGGAAGTGAACAAATTCCCAGCACACTTACCACCTAGCCTAAAAAAAAATTAAACCACTGCCTCATCAAGGCCACTCTATATACTGTTGTCCTAACTCTCCTAATCTATGAGAGCCTCCATCTTGGAACATATAAAGCAAAGGACAAACTGGGTGCAGGTATGCCTGAAAGCAGTCCATTCCTCCAATGAAGACCACAGGGACACATCAAAAGCCCAGGACATCACAATGGCAGCTGAAGCCCCCAGTGTTTCCCCAGACCAAATTGTTAAAAGGCAGGCTGGCTGGTAAGTGTGCTGGGAATTATTTTGCGTTTGTACTGTGTAAAGCCCTTCCATGTGCACCTTGCTTTAAAAGCTAAATAGAAATGATATGCTGGTTAG
Source organism: Nanorana parkeri (assembly GCF_000935625.1). NCBI lineage: Eukaryota > Metazoa > Chordata > Amphibia > Anura > Dicroglossidae > Nanorana > Nanorana parkeri. The sequence goes on along the minus strand of NW_017307246.1, from coordinate 55,207 downwards.
ATGAGTGTGGCTGCCATTTACGCAGAAACTATCCTTCACGTGGCTTTATGCTTGTTAGGGATGAGCCGAGTTTTCGATTTAAACATGAGTTAGAATCAAACATCTCGCCGAACGCCAAACTTTATGGGATGTTCGCGGTTTGTTCGACTGCGGACATTCCACAATGCAAAATGCCCACTGAAACTCTGATTTGTTAAAGTCTTGCACCTGACCACAGGTCAGGTGCAAGACTTTGCCCAATCAGGGCTCAGCAGAGGAGGGGCCTGAAGGAGAAAGTTCTCTATCAGGTCCCCCCATGCTGATTGACAGCAGGCAGTGGGCGGGTGCAATAGCCAGCTTGCTATTGGCTATTGTATTTTACAATATCCACGGGGGGTGTTCGGCTCATCACTAATGCTTGTCAACATACTCAACTTAGGTTTACTTCACTTTAATTCACACTTTACTAAATCATGCCTTCTGTGTGAGAAAACATCTGGTGACTCAGTCCACTGGTGGATACCCAAACATGTGAATTTAGGCCAGAGGAAAAAAAAAAAGGTATGCAAAGAATAAAAAACCTGAAATTATCTATAATTATCTGTTGGTAGTTCACAACTAGAGGTTAGACGAGAGGAGATTTAATTTACAACCACACAAGGGTTTTTTTACTGTGAGAGTAATAAAAAATGTGGAATTCTCTTCCACAATCAGTGGTATCCACCTATAGCATTGATAAATTCAAGAAACTCTTAGATGAATGTCTTAAAGGAGAACTATGAGGTCAGTGTTTTTCCCCATATTTCTCCTTGGGGTAACGGGAGGACACAAACTAGCGTCCTCCCGTTACCCTAAGCTCAGTATACCGCGAGCTACAGCTCGCGGTATACTGAGACGCCGCACCTGGAGCGGATCCCGACTTAGATGACGGGATCCGCCCAGCTGCGTGAGTGACAGCTGGCTCTGCCTATCTAGAGGCAGAGCCAGCTGTACCCGCCCCCTCCCCGTCCATTCCGCCAGTCAGCGCTGGCAGATCGGAGCGGGGAGAGGGGAATCCAGCCCCTCCCCCTGTCACGGCAGAGAGCAGTGACAGGATCGAGAGGTGAGGGAACCCGGTATGTGTTCTCTCACCTCCCGATCTACTGAGCCGACCTGTGACAGTCTCATTGTCACAGGTCGGCTTAGAACTATGAGGTGAGTGGAAATCACTCATGTCATAGTTCTCCTTTAATTCACTAATATAGAAGGATATGGGAACTATTATGGACAGATATACACACGCACAAACCACACACATAGGATGAACTGGATGGACCTGTGTCTTTATTTAATCTTACCTACTATATTGCTATGTTACCTGTCAAAGGATTTGTAATTCTGTACAGCCATTCTTGTCATTCAGACACATTTGTTCCACACTGCAAAGCCACATTGGTGACACGTAGTTGTTATCAAGCCATTTGTTCTCCTGGTTTAGCTTCCAATGCAGTGGCAGAACTGCCGCCGCACAGGGGCCTGAGCCTACGGGGGGCCCAGTATCTATTCAAACACAACCCTGGGACTAGAGATGGGGAGGCCCGTTGGTGTCCGGCCGCCGGTTACCATCGGATCGGTATGCTGCGGGCCACCCAATCTCTGCGCCGGGAGTGATCACATTGGCTGACGGGCCCCCTGTGTGTGACGTGTCCATCTCAGCGCGCCCTTGTACTCAGGCGGCTGTCTGCTGGGTCCTCACGGCCGAGGCCCAGGGCTGCCCCTTGCAGTGCCTGTAGGCTTTTTTAAAATTCTGGGCTCCCTCCACAGTTTTCGGCGGCCGACGGGCCCCCTCATCGCTGCGCCAGGAGTATCAGGTCTTTCCGACACTCCCGGCATACATGGGCGCGCTGAGATGGACACACACACGGGTGGTTTTCTGCAGCCTCACCCACCAGGAAACAGCCAGAGAAGGTGAAGGTAAGTTAAGAAATAGAATCATTACTTTATTTTTTTAGCCCATTTGATGGCATTGCTGTATAAAGTACAGCTGGTATTTCTAATTCTATATAGCAGGTCCCATTCTGCATTGCAGCAATGCAGAATGGCACCCTCTATAGAGGACTACAAATCTCAGCAGTACTTTATACAGCAATGCCATATTTCCAACTTTTTTTTGGTGGTTGCTAAAGGGGATATGTGTTAGGGGGGTTTGTGTTTTTTTTTTGGGGGGGGGCAAAAATAATCTTGCACCAGGGCCCTTTGTTCCCTAGGTCCGCCACTGTTCCAATGTTACACCTACAGCACCCTCTCCTCAACGGACAATGGATCAGCATCATCACCTCTATTTTGTGAACAACTAAGCAGTAAAGTTGGCCCTGGAAGATCCATAGAAATCCTACTGACTAGTAAAGGTGTGTGCATCAAAAGAATATGAATCTATATATGTCAAAATGTTATACTCCGCTTTCTTCAAAATTGTGCATTAGCTGCAAGATTATTGTGCACTGATGATTATTGGACAACATATTAAAGAGAACAGCAAAGTATGCAAGTAGTTAGCATGTTTGCTTTGTATTACTGGAGTCTCCACCAAGCATACTGTCACCATGCCAAGAATGGGTCCTGCCTTTCCTGGAACTAATCCCTACTGTCATTCAACCAAAGCCTCTACTGCCCACTGAGGAGCTTAGCATCAGGAGGAGATAGGGCTTACGCTTGGTGTACAGGTCCTGTGTACAGCTTAAGCCTAAAATCCAAGTGGAGTTCCACAGTTATCAATCTGAAGACTCATTAGTCAAGGTCAGGTAACTATAATGGATTTGGGTAAACTCAATTTTAATTTTTAAAGTCTAAAAGTTTTTAATTTTTTTTATTTAATATAAAATATATATTTCATTGTATGCCTAGAGGACTGGTATAAAGCAGTTTTACTTACCTGATCCCCGTTCCCACAGAGTTCCAGACCGCCACCCGCAATCTCTTCCCCCTCTGCTACAGTAGTTGGAGGCCTGCTGATGTCATCACATCTATTGCAGGGCCCATAGCCCTGAATTATACATCAGGATGCCAAGAAACAGTCCAGGAGCTGGAGTGGAAGGCAAAGAGTTGAACACTGACCACTGGGGAAATGGGGATCAGGTAAATATATGTTCTCTTTAGCATACCCCTATATATAAACAAGCAGTTAACTTTTGCAGTGCAGGGGTATTTCCACTGCAAGAGGAGGTTTTTGCTACCCTGAGGATGGGTTTTAAAGTTAGACTGCAACTGGTAAACATGTGAAAACCTGGTGTTCAGTTACTAGCTGGACATGGTTATCATTTTACCACTTGTTACCTGTTTAGCCCTCATGGACCAGAGCAATTTTTCATTTCCACTATGGGTCAAAAAGACATAGATTGTAAACAACTTTTCTGTTTTTTATAAATGAGTTTAACTGTAAAATAAAAGTATACATTTTATTCTATAGTCCTTATTAAAATTACACTAAAATTATGTTTCTAGTACATAGCATGGCAAAGTTATTTGCAAACGAAAAAACACTGAGAAAAGTAACTTATCTATACTTACCATCATTTTCCTTTTCTAACCTATTCTCATGTCAGCATACTCATGGGTTAGCTCTTCCCTCTGACCTACTTTAGGACCTCCCTACCAGAGTATAAATCTAAGACAATTAAGACCCTCTGTGAACAGTAACTAAACTTGAGACAGACAGCATGTGAGGGAATGTGTGCTGACATGAGTATAGGCCAGCAAAGGAAAAATATGGTAAGTATAGACAAAAATGTTCTTTTTTCCTAGCATCCTCATGCCAGCATACTCATGGATGTAGCTATCAATAACTCCAAAAAAAGTGAGGGAACAAAATGGTTAAAAAAACAACACACCACAAAACAGATAGTATGCTGCTGGAATTAGATGCTTTAGAAGCCGATAAAACAGCCATAATGAAAGAAAGTGAAGGGGAAGCAGATACCTCCACCAAGTAATGTATATTAAATTAATTTGGAGAACATCAGCTTGCAGATTTATTCCACGTACACTTTTGCACACAAAGTCCACAGAAATGCCACAATGAGCCTTTTATTCCTCCAGCAGGATGAGGCCTGATACAGAGTACAACATTGTAGAAATGTCACCACCACACCAGTCCTTTTAAGATAGCAAAAGCTTCATTTGTTGAAGTTTTTTGTCATATGACCAAGACGTCTGATAAAGAGTATACCTCTTAAATGGTCAGGAGGATATTACTCTGGATGGTGCTGCGCTTCCTTTTCTTGGCCCCCTATTTCTTCAGCATAATCAGGTTGTTATCTACTCAAAAGTTATCAGCTCTGTCCAAACAGGATATGATAAGACTAACAATGTCCAAGGGGTGTAGCACACCTGGCGTCTCAGTATTTGCTGTGTATGCAGGCAGAACGGTCTCCCAGTTCTGGTGAAATGATGAAGAAATCTTCAGAAGGAACTAATGCAAGGATCTAAGAATCAATGTCCTGTAGGATATGGCACAATGGCTCCCTACGGGAAAGGGCCCTTAGCTACAAAACTCGTCTTACTGAAATTATAAAAAGGTAAGATGAGTGTAAGATGCCAGATGGAAATGGAATCACTGGGAGAGAAAGGAGACATGTCCAGGATCTGACACAGAAGCGCTAGGTCCCATTGGAGAAACAGGATCTTGGAAAGAAGAACTATCTTGTAGACACCATTTATGAACTGCTAAGCTAGAGGCTCAGCCATCCACTTCCAATGTGTTAAGGCTGATATGACTAAGACCTATACCCAGGGGTGTATATACTGCAAGGCAAACTAGGGCTGCACTTTTTAGGGGGGCACCAAAAAATTCTGCCCCCAAACCAGTTAGGTAAGAGAAAGAAAATTATATTATAAATTACTGCCAGTACTCCTGGGCCTGGTGCTTCTTTGACTGGTGGACCAACATGTCCACCTATGCTGCCTACTCCAACATATATGGCGGCTGCAGCTCCTTCCTCTTCCTGGTCAACATGCTGTGCAATGTATTGGTGTGTGTGACTTTTCATTTGGATGCGCAGGCAAAACATGCGCCGGACCTCCCTGGGAAAACGGCACACAAATCTCTGACTTCATTCAGAAGAGGAGCTTAAGCAGGTCCCCAGGGCTGAGATCCAGATGGTCTTCTTTTCATCTGCACCTCCGTTCTGCTGAGTCCGGGGAAGCGGGGCAAGCTACAGAGCCCAGCATATGAAGGCAGAAGATAGGTGTTGCAGCAGCAGAACTAGAGACTAGCACAGCACAGCATGGCAGGGCAGGAGAGAATGGGCATTGTAGCTGCAGAACTAGGGAGCCCATCAAGCCAGGAATGGAGGAGGTGGCTGTTGCAAAGGTAGAACTAGAGCGTCACGCTACGTTGATAGCGCAACCTGTCAGAATCTAGATACACTGTTTGCGCTGAATCCCGCGACTGACAGGTTATGTAAAATGCCTTAAACAGGAAGGGGTGGGACTAGTTTAGATTAGGGATGGGGGGGGTGCTCGGGTTTAGTCTTGCCTAGGGCAGCACAAAACCAAAATACACCACTGCCTATACCTGTAAGGAATGGTAGCCAAGACCCTTCTCTAGTCCTTACTATAGAAAATGTAATATCTCTGACAGCAGGACTAAAGCTGCCCCCATTTGAGTGCAAAGAGGAAGAAGAACATAAACCCTATCTGGAAGTACTGTATGTTGTCATGTTGGACACATTTCTTCATTTTAAGTCTCTACCACCCTTGGTGAAATACCTACTTGAATCAACCTGTCCCTTGCAACATCCATGTCAAAAAATGCAGATGCGGCTGAATGGGGTATAATAGGTTCCCTTGCTAAAGCAGATTTCTCTTCATTGTGAGTCGCCAAGGTGAATAACGTGCAATCTGAGGGAGTAGCGGGAATCTTTCTGGGCCAAAAGGGCAGAATCACAATTGTCCTGACTCCTTTTATGCTGGATCTTCATGACAACACAAAGAATCAATAAGTTTAGTTGAAAGATATACATTAGAGAAAACTTCAACAGGATTGTAAAGGCATCATGAGGTTTGCAATTCTTGAATCTAGAGAGAGGGTCAGAGGGAGAGGCTGACACATGAGTATGCTGACTTAGGAGGCCAGGAAATGATAGCTAACGGGAGAAAGAACTTAATTAAGGCTGATTAGGGTTAAAGTGACATTAAACCCTCAGATTTTTTAACATAAACCAATACTGTAATGTGTGCCTTACTGTAATCCATGGTTGTTTCTCTTCTCTTTGCTGCTCTTCCTTTTAAATCCTCATGTCTTCTCATGCTTGGGGAGAACTTCCCTTTGCAGCTGAGTGACTCTTTCTGTAGTGCTGGCTCAGGTTGCAAACCTACACACAGACTCCATGTATCCATTTCAGAGACAAGGCAGTCTGCTGCAAAACAGAAGTTCTGCCCAGCATGAGAACAGATACAGATTTAAAAGGAAGAGCAGCAAAGAGAAGGGAAACAACCATGGATTACAGTAAGGCACACATTACAGTATTGTTTTATGTTAAGAAATCTGAGGGTTTAATGTCACTTTAACTTAGGATTAATAAAAAGTTAGATAGGAATACATTCATTTAAAAAAAAAAGCAAACTGTATATAAATGATAGAGTGAACACAATGGAACAATACATTATTTTATTGCATTTACACAATGACATTTGCAGACTATCTACAAGTGTCATTCAGTAGTGGCTATATTTTAACAGCCTACCCTATTGTGTAATACAAAGCAATTACTGGTTGTCTTTTTGACAGCGCTTTTTGCTGGTAGTAGTGGGGGTGGGGGGAGAGGAGTTAGATGTAGCAGATGCCTCCTAAAAACTTAAAACATTAACATTATTAAGTAGTAACATTCATGTTTAATACTTCATCTTTACCTGACCACAGATTTTTTTTTTTGGCTTGAGCATAATAAATAAATAAAATATATAAGAAATATACAATACCTTTGAAACACTTCAAGAAGACAAAATGATCACCAGTTAACTTATCTTAATTAGGTTTCCACTTTTTAATGTGAGTTCCAGGCGTCTCCATAATGAAAGGAATGTACTAACGTCTCTAGCTTCCTGTTCCTTATCCCTGAATCTGGATGGCACTGTTTACTCAATCACGGAGCCTGCAGTGGCTAGCATAGTCTTAAATAAACTCTGAAACTCTACTGTTGCAAGCAGGCTTTTAAGGATACAGGAGGTTGAAAAATGCTGAAGAATGCTGAAAAAATCCATTACTACATCATTTTATACCTTGTGCCATGTTTTAATGGCCAGAATAGGAAGTGTAAGGGTTCGCTCACATGAAAATCTGTAGCTACTTTTCTCTATTTGGTCAGGTTTTGTTACAAAAAAAGACGAGATATGGGAAAGAGAAGGAGGGTGGTGCAGAACAGCATAAAAACAGTGTTTTCTCTGTGTAAAAGTATGCTTTCTGTCCTAGCTCACCCTGATGTAAACAGAATTCAGGACAATTAAATAAAAGCTGAACAACTTTCTCTTTTCAATAATGCTTTTCTAGAATATGTTCTTGCATAGAGCTAAAATTCAAGTTTGCACAGATCCCCATTCTGCTTACTTTCTATTACCCCATTCTGTTTCTTTTTCTTCTTTTCTTTTTGTCAGAAATGTTATTGGAAGAAACGGGGTTCTAGGGGGCCTTGTAAGCAGGGCCTTTTATATGAATGTGTGTCTGCCAGAACCCCAAAAAGGGTAAATAGGTCTCTCATTCACGTTCTCCCTCTTTCTCTTCCTTTTTAAGCAGTCTGGATTAAATGGTTCTCTAATATTAGGTTGTACTATAATCTAGACGTTCTGGACCTACAGATGGCCCCAGGGACACATAAAGAATGATTTGCATGCTGCATCGCAATCCTAAAATGAGAAATAATCATCTTATTTTTTGGGTGATAGAAGTGTGATATATAAATACTAGAGGTGCAATGATGTATCGGCCGAAACATGGCTCTTTCGGCATTATGCCAAAAGTGCCATTTTCGGCGGCCGATATATCGGTGCATCCTTAATAAATACCTTATGTCATAAGGAGGTTAAACTTTGTTCAGCTTAAAGTTTTACTCTAGGCAGATATGAAATACACAAAGTATTGCTGCTATATAATTAGTAATACATAAATAAATGCATTAAGAAAAGTATAGGAACCTGATTTTGACTTGGTATAATTTTTTTGCAGTCCACGTACATCAGAGTTTAAAGAGGGAGAGGGAGAAGAAGCACAATGAGCCAATAAAGTGTGTTGTAATAGAAGAAACATGCTGCTAGGAGGAGAGAACTGACTGACAGAGAGGAACTTATCAGTCTCAGGTTGGAGACACAGGTACGTTTTAACCCTTTTGTTAACTTTTTTCCACGTTTTTGCCTATATCTACTGCTTGCTAGCAGTAGATAAATGCAAAAAAATGCTAGGCTTCAATAATCTTTTAGGCAAAGGCAATGTTGCTTTATAATTTTCACATCCTTGTATTATATTAACCAAATCTCTCCTTTTGTCCTGATTCTTTGTGCAATTAAAACATCAAAACACTGCATCCAGAATCTTTACTGGCTAGATAACAGTGCCAGCATCCTCAATTACAAGTACATCATCTATGAGCACAATGTAAGATTTGTTTCCTGTAATCATCAGCCACGATTATTTATTTGCTTTATTCAAGAAAATGTCATTTTATTTCTCTGGAACCAAGTAAATTAGCGATCTCTTGCAGATTCTAAATTGATAGGTAGAGCTTCAGTGTGTTTAAGCAGCAGGAAAGGAAGCAAGGACATACTGTGCTGCACATGTTTATTGAGACAAATTATAGATCTTTTTCTAAGCCTGGATGTGTTCATACATATTATTTAATGTCAGCTTTATGCTCTTTTTCCAAGTTGTCTTTTTTACACAGTTTCAGGTTTTATCAATTTTGTTCTTCACATATTTATTATTATTAGTTAAAAGTCCAGTTTATGTACATAGGAAAAACAAATGAAAGTCAGCATTTGCAATGACTTGCATACAAAATGATCTTGTAAATCTCCAAATACAAAGTATTTCTTACCTTCCATGGCTCCTTCACTATTTCTTTTTGGCAATGTAATGATATAAAACAAGAGATGGGTAAGGTGTTTTATATCATGTAATATATTTACCTAAGCAAATGTACCAACACATATACTATAAGTGGTAATTTCAGAGTATTTGTTAATAATGTGCAAGGCTGTGTTTGACATAAACAAAGAAGCACATCACATCTAGGGCATAGCTGTCCAATGTATGATTTAAAAAGGGCATTTTCCTATTATTAATTTCTCTACTTTTTAGTATTTTTTTAAAGCAAAATCCTTAATGGAAGTTTGGGTTCGCTTGCCATTGATAGAATCATCAAAACAGTAGCCCACTTTGGAGATCAGTACAGTGCCCCCCAACTAGTTCCCACCAATCAGTCCTGTTTAAAGCTGAACTCCATGCACATCCCACCCTGTTTGTCTTCCCCAGTTTAACAATTTCCAAAAGTCCAAAATGCTTGCCTTAATCCACTGTCACATGATGCAGTGCGTCTAGAGTCTTCTATCTTCATTAAAGTCCTTCTTTGGGTGTCCACATCATTGCCTGAGTGATGTGGACACTTCCTTTTGGCTGCCCAGAGACCTTTCAGCATACAGAAGACTGCAACAAAGAGATTACGGGTGACCAGTCTACTGCAGTGCCGGATACACTGGTCTTTGTGGAATCAGCAACAATGATGGGCACATACAGAAGAGTTAGATCACTACTAAAGAGCTTTTTAAGGTACCAACCTCCCACTGGTCACACAAAAGGAAGCATTTGGTGCCTGCCGCTGGAGTGCACTATCTCTCAGTTGCACAAAGTCCAGAGAAAAAGTTGGGCCGATGACATCACTTGAATAAAAACAGCTTTATTTGGGCCATACAAGAGCCACACGGTCCTTCCTTAGATACGCCCCTCTCTGATGTTTTCACTCTCATTGGATTAGTTGTGAGCTGTTTTAAATTCTGTGATATCTGTGTGCAACCCAACTTTTTTCCTAACTGTTTAAGGTATTTAAAAAAAACAAACTGCTGAATGGGTGTGTCAGAACTATTGGGCAGAAAGGAATCAATTTCATAGGCCAATACATGTTATTTTACAAATTTGTATATGGACATACTGGTAGCCATTTTGTTTGATTGCATAGGTCAATGCGAGTTCATTCTTCTTGGACAGAGACTTTCACAGAGAAGTTAGGAATGTTAGTATAAACATTATCAAGTTGTAAATTGTGGGGGTCTCAGACGCACATCAGTTAAGGATGGTGCCAGCCTATGTAGGTTCAAGATTGATGACTTGCCTCCATAAAAGAGATTTTTTTTTCTCTTTCAATGAATAGAAGAAAGGGGCTTATTTAAAAGTTGCTTATGAAACCTAACTATTCATTGCAGTGATAATAATTAGCAATAATGTTATTATTATATTATATTATATGCAGCATCTGTATGCTTATGTTATTGACTAATTTCAAGTAAAATGTGATACATGTACTTTTATAATATCCAAACTATATTTATTATATATTGTTTGAGTATACCCATTGAAATATATTAGTGCGTATTATTAATATGGGGTTTTTATATTTTAAGTGCAAAGAATTAGGTGGTACATGCCAATGCATTTTCTTTTCTTTTAATGTGCTAAGAACCAATGTTCTTGAAACTAATTACTTCACTTTTAAGGAATTTGAGAAAGAACGTTAATTGCTTTAGATTAGACTTTCTTAAAGTTGTATATCTCTAAAGTAGACTACAAGTCTGACGGGTTATTATCAGTTATTGTCATTCTTTTTATATTCATGGCTTTCTCCAAATGCTTAGATCAGAGGTTATCTTTCTACTCGATCTTTAGAAAATAGTAAAATTAAATGAAATGCTCCCCACTTTTATATAGAACAATAATGCCCCCTGGTGGTGGTTGTGAGTGAAAGGTATCGGGTAAAATGATATATCTGACGTCATGGTTCACGTCAATAATCACGTGGAAGACCAAACCAAGCACACATTCTAGGGGGGATAAAAGCGGGTAGTAGGGGCCAAGAGGAGGAGAAGCCAAATGCCAACAAAGATAATGCAGTAAGCAAATACATTCTAAGGGTATAGGTCAGAAGCTGAGGAAGATATATATATATATATTCGGGTAAACCATTGAGTTCTTGTAGGATCTAGATTGATTTGAGATAATTTTAACTGCAGTAGAAATTATGTCTTTCAATCTTGGGAGATAAATATATACATTTGTTATATACATTTGTATAATCTCCAGGAAACTGATTTCAGTTTCTAGCCAATGGTCTAGTCTGATATATATTGAATTAAACTGGTGGACATTTTTCTTTACTTTGAATATAGTCTTGGCTTACAGCTAACCCTGTGTATGATGGGACAAATCTTGCCCATGCGCTGTTAAAAGTTTGAGTTTGTGTACATCTGTTGCTGGGAGAAGTCACATGTCAATTCTGAACCTTTTGTTTTCTTATTCTGTGAGATACTGATAAGATACCCATTACATTTAAAAAGTCGTTTTATTTTGGTTACGTTTATATTTTGAATTAATATCCTGTGGTTACATTTTAGGCATTACCTGGGTTATCAAAGTGATTCATATTATCTGATCCATATTCTTTGTTTCTTACCAATTATATTCTTATTGTTTATTCTGCACTGATTTTTAATTAATATATATATATATTTTGTATACTTTTGTATTCCTCGAGTCTTCAAAGTCAACGCAAATGAAAGAACTTGTGTAAATTTTGATTTATGGAAATAAGTTGGGAATCTCCTTAAATATAGATCCTTATTTGTTTCCATAAACAGAAAACTGTATATCAGATCAGTATAAACATTCTGACAGGTGTGCTTCACGTTCTATCACCGTTGATCTTCTCGTTGACTGTTGTTCAGCTGATTTTGCTAAAGGCCCACAGATAGCAAGTTTGTTGCTTTATGCAGGGAAATTGAATACCTAATATCATGGGCTTTTTTACTCTAATACAGAGACAACTCTGGAAACAGACTTTAAAATTCAGCTATAGGAAATAGTTATTCATAAAGGAAACCCATAATAGTTTTGTAAATTTTTTATGGTCAGTACTCAAAAAAATTAAATGTAAAAAAATATTTAGGTAAATAAAATATTGCACATTACTTTTTTGGGTTCTGCTTTTGGTCAGCAGGTAAATATTTAGTCTTCTTTTCATATGTATCATCTTTAACCTTGCTGACATAAAGACTGTTGAATGTTTACATAGCTAAGTGAATAAAGCTAGTTTGTATTCATTTTGGATACCCAGCCATGTGAATACCCAGTCACGGGAGATTCAAAAATCAATATTTTTGCTAGTATTTGATTAAATGATTGAAGTGAACATGATTTCACTTTCTTTCACTTTATTTTTGTTTCCCGAACACTCACTAGTCTTAGTCTCTACTCCTTCAGTAAATCAATTGATTGAATCATCAGCACAGTGACTCATTGGGCACAGTCCTTCATTTAGCCAGATAAACTGCAGCCTCAAAGCAAGCAGTGTTTGCTGTGCTGTTTCTTTAGATAACCCATGGTGCTCTGGAAATGATTTGCCTAGTAATGAACGTTTATTTATAAAATAGAAAACTGGGGCCAAAGTTGACTTGTTTTGAAGTAATTGTGATGCCAAAGTTGTGACGGTATCACGTATCTGGTATGGAGACCGAATGGTGGAGGAGGCTTCTCTTGCACCTCGTGTCTTGTGGCCTTTGAGGTTGAGGACAAAGGCCAGGCCGACAATGAGTGGCACGAGTGCGCAGGGAAATCCAATAATCAAGGTCACAACAAGCCGGGGGCAATAGCCAGGAGATCCGATGCAGTACAAAAAGGGAGCAGGCAGAAGAATAATCCAGAAAACAGTCCGAGGTCAAAAAGGCAGGCAGCAAGCGGGGATGGTCGGCAAAACAAGAACAAGTTAAAATCCAGGGAGTTCAAGAGTATACAGGACCAGGCAAAAAGGGATTCAAGGAACACACACAAGCTGGAAAGACAAACCAGCAACTAATGGGCGTGTGAGCTGGGTTTAAATAGGGCTTGTAATCAATCAAACATGTCACTTCCTTTGCGCCATTTGGTGCGTATTTCGGCGCCATATGCACGTCACTTCCGGTGCGCCCTTTGGCGCATCTTTCCCTGGGAAGGATGTGCACTGCGCATGCGCGTGCTCGTTCTCCTTTGCGCATGCGCAGAGCGGGACTTTTGCTGACAGACGGTAATGAGGTTTGAGCTTATTAATATTAATTATGAAATTCTCTTCTCCCCTGCTTAGAACAAATGCAGCCTTCCATTCCGTTGAAGTGACCTCAGGCTGCTGTCAGGATCCAGAGCACCCCCAGGTGGCGCTGGAGCCAGGTCCTGTAGTTCCTGTGCTCGCCTGCGGGTGTCTCCAGCAGCCAGGAACTGTCAGGAACCTGCAGCTCCAGTACTCACCTGGTACTTAAGCCCTCCCTGCAGTCAGGAAGCTGGCTCCGTATTGTGTCGCCTGCTCCTGACTGACTCCCCTGGCCTTTGCCTTGGAAACTGAACCCTGCTAGCTGAACCCTGCTTCCTGAACCCTGCTTCCTATCTGCCCTCCTGTCACCGACCCGGCTTGTACCTGACCACTCTCCTTGAATCCTGTTCCTGTACCGTGCTGCCCTCCTGTTAACGACCCGGCTTGTACCTGACCACTCTCCTTGTATCCTGAGGCCTGCCATATATCTGCAGGCCTGTTACCCCTCCTTGTTGCTATTCCCCCTGGCTGTAGGTGTGTGTTTGTCCCAACGGTGGGTTTGTTACTTCACTGCTAAACCTGTGGGTGGTTTGAGGGGGTTTGTAGTTTAGTTGATGTGTAACAAATAAACTGTGTGCATAGAACCCTATCCTGTGTGGGCATATTAATTTGGTCATCCTGCGTGGGTACCTACATGTGGTGTGAGGACGCCTGTGCATGGTACCCTGACAGCTGCCCTCAGTTTGCTAGGCATCATCAAATTCTAAAAAACAGAGATCTGCTAATCTGGCCTGTGATCTTTATGTCCTTAGCCCTAATTGCCTAAAGCTCCATTCACATATAAGGGGTTATTCATTTAGCTGCTGAAGGTACCTCTGTGGTAGCGAGCAGAATAGAAAATAAGTCAAATGAATTAAAAATATAAAAAAAGTTGAAACATTATTTAAAAAATGTAAAAAAACTGGAAAATGTAAAAATTTTAAATATTTGAAAGAAACAATTAGGTGGAGCTAGTGGTGACAAACCGAAGGATCAGCCAAAGCTATGGCTGGATCCTTTGGCTCTTTAGTGAATAACCCTTAGGCCCCGTTCACATATAGCGAATTGTTGCGCGATTTCCGCCGCGATATCGCGCATTTTTGCTGCGCGATATCGCGAGAAGTCGCCCGCCAATGTTATTCAATGGAGCTGTCTTAACTCCATGTCGCGCGTCGCTCGTCGCTCGTCGCGGTCGCAAGTCGCTTCTACCGGACCCTTTTTTCTGCGGATTTTGCGCGATTTTGCTTTTTTTCTATGGAGCCCGACGGGGAAGGTCGCGCTACCGTCGCTGGATCGTCGCTGGATCGTCGCTGGAACGTCGCCCCGAAAGTCGCGCTATCCCGGCCGTGCGGATCCGCTGCAAAAGGTATGTCGCTAGGTGTGAATGGGGTCTTATAGTGTTTCCTGCGTGGTTATCCATGGGCCGTGCGGTTTTGTACCGGGTGGTGGAACAATGCACATTAAAGTGCATTGTTTTTTCTGTTTAGAGAGCGGCTCCAACCGCTTCTGTGTGATAAGAGACTAAGTGAGGTATCCATTTGGACCTTTAACCTTTTTAATGACAATCGCTGATAAAAAAAACAACCAAGCATAATTGCAAATCATCCATACATTAGCTTGACAGGTTTAGGTAAACACGAAGGGGGCCTGGTAACATTAACGAACCAGGGGACCACGGAGTCACACTTAGTCATAAAACTGAGCTATATTATCCACCTAATTTCATAACTTGCAATTGGATAGTGATATTGTAAAACTAATTGCACAAATAGCTGTGTCTCCTCAAGACAAAAACATAAATACCAAGAATGGACAGGTTATGACATTCCAAGGCCTGACCCACAACATCAAACCTCCCTGGCCAGGCATAGGACATACACCTACCAAATTTAGACTTGATTAGAAGATAATTGAAACACAATAATCCATAGCCTATTTAGGATTAGCTCATGATCCTAGAGAAATATGATTATTAAAATGAACATTACCATTCGGGAAGAGTAGAGAAGGACATTGTAAAGGCTTAGCCCTCCTGCCCACCCCCCCCC
>NW_017307246.1:35408-39748 GCF_000935625.1 Nanorana parkeri | reverse complement strand
GGGGCCGGCTTTGTGACACCCCCTAGAGGGCAGACAAAAAGACAAAAAGATGATGCAGAGGCAGCTAAGGAGGCTCTTGTTTTACCATCAAGAAGAGGGACTCCTGCAACATCAAGAAGTTGCTAACATCCCAGAAGAGTTACCCTTTCACAGCAGGAAATAATCTGTGAAAGCCTTGCTTGGAGAAAAGTAATTCAGACCCATCTTTTGTTTGTTGAATTGGACTCTGTCAGAACTCATAAACCCAGAACTGCTAAGTATTCTCTTTATATTGCTTTTTATTTTGCTGTTGTTATATATTTTGTCTCTCTTTACTAATATATTTTTCTGTATATTTTTCTGCACCATTTCTTTTATTAATGAAATACCGTTAAGCTTATCTCTACGCTCTAAATAAGAACTTAAGATATCCTTGCCTCTGTGAAGAGCGCTACTGTACAGTGAAACTTGTCATATTCCTGTCTGAAAGGACAGTGGTATATTATGCTTTGTTTAACTTTATTGAATTGTCACAGCACTTGCTGAGATTGGTTCATGTTTTTCATTAAAAATATGTGGTGGCAGCTGATGTTTGGTGTGCAAAGGGTTAACTGCGGAGTCAACCAACCCTGGTGACCATCTCTCTCCGTCTGCTGGCCTGAGATTGTTGTCCCACGAGCTGGGAAATCTCTATGCAGGGTGAGGCTGAGAGTGGTATCGCCACATGCTTGTGATAGATCACTCGGTTCAGAACTGCATATAGTCACAAATGATTGACGTACAGTGGGTTCAGACTGGACGCATCTGTCACAAAAGTCTTCAATCTAAAGTCTTTATTCATTTAAATCAATAGGGAAAGCCTCAAACTACAAGTGTGTTTCATATTAATTACACAAGTATTAACAGGTTTAAGCAAATTAAGATATCATGTATTGCCATACATATTGCAAATAAACCAGACAGCATAGGTGTGGACAGGGTATTAAAGTAGTATTTAGAATAAAAAAATAAAATAAATTAAATTTAGGGGGTTATTCACTAAGCTGCCAAAGGCAGCTAAATGAATATCTGAGCCAAAGTGAAAGGAGCCGAAGCCTCTTCGCCTATTCACTGCAGCCCTGTATGGCTATTCTTGTCCCACTTTATGTCCCTTCGGCTCGGCTGAACAACCTCAGCATGTTCGGCAGTTCCTTCTCTGCTGTGTACCCCTATTCTTAAAAGGGCCGAACAGCAGACAGTGAATTGTTGAATGCTCAGCTCAGCACTTGGCTCTGTCATTCTGTTTTATTAAAGGGGGCAACCAGATGCAGAAGAGTCCCCCTGCCCACAGACTCCCACAGGGTCAGGGTTGTGGGGGGGAGACCCTTGTCCTAATTGGCATGGGACAAGGTGCTTTCCAGGGGGTCCCAATGTCAAGGGCATGTGGCCTGGTATGGTGCACGGATGGGGGGTGCTCGCATGTCCCCCCCTTCCTGCCCTGCCAGGCCACTGCTCGGATTAAGTGTCTGGTATGAATTTGTAGGGGAACCCCACGCATTTTTTTTTTTACTCCGGGGGTCCCTCTAACATTCCTACCAGACCTGGTATGGTCTGGTATGATTTGAAAGGGGAATCATGCGCTGTTTTTTTTCTTCAAATCTATCTTTTAACAACTTGAAGGGATTCGGTCTGTTTCGGCGGACCATTCTCCCCGCTCCGGCTGTTTGTTCATTCGGCTCGGCTGCCTTCGGGTGCTGTACGCGCTATTGAGAATAGTATGTACAGCAGCCCTTCAGTTGGTCTGAACCAAATGGTTTCTGCAGCCGAAGCGAGCCAAAGGATTAGCTGAACGTTTGTCAAAGCACTGTGTATGATAAACAAGTGCCACTTTTGCATATTAAAACCTAAGTTTTCACAATTTTTGTTCTCAGTGCTGCTTATCTCCTCCAACCCACTTCCTGGATTCGCTCCAGCAATGGGTATTGTGCTGCCCAAATGGGCATAGAATATGTTATTTACATTGATGAAGATGAGAATGTATATAGTTATTTCCTTGAACCATTTTTTCTATGGCTATTCTACATTTAGTTATATGCTGCCATCTAGTGACCCTTTGTGGTAATGCACTTGTTTTTCATGTTCCTTTTGCTGAGATCGATGACACATTTCCCCTTTGTATGTATGCTCCACCCTTCTTGTTGGTCAGTACTTCCTGTGTCATGGCCACAGCTAACAGGCTACATGTAACAGGGACACATGTATTCTGCACAGTACGCTACGAAGGCATCATCTTTTGACCGTATAATACCTCAACCATTTATCTGTTGTTTCCTGTCATCTGCTGTAACCCTGATGTTCAGAATAAGGCAACCCTTGTGGATGAAACAGTATTGGTGAGTTCAGCTATCTGAAAATGATTGTCCTCAGTGATTGAATCTGCTTATACAGGCCAGGCATAGAGGTCTCAGCAAGGGATAAGTCACTAGCACAACAATCGGAGTCAGAATAGGTATATAGAACTTCTAAGAGTTTCCTCAAGTTAATAACAGTGAACCATTGTTCGCTGAATGGTTGAGACAACCATTAGTCTCCATGCGAAGCCCCTTGTGGCAGGGTGACAATGCAGGAGAAAAATTGGGTGACAGGAAAAGAATGTTGTCACTCCATAACAGAAGTGCCTGAACAAGGACCTTCATGGCAGGATCAACAGGTATTATTTTAGAAAAAGCTTTACATTTAAAAATGTTAAAAACACTTTTAAAGATACATGATTGTGTTAAAATGTATAAGAGATTTTAGTAATTTGATTTACATACACTTTAAATGTACTGAGTACAATATATAGGCTGCTATTGTTCACTTCCTTCAGAAAATGCTAATTGCCAGGCATTTTATGGCTTTTTATACAACTGAATCATGCAGCTGGACGAAGAATGCAGTCAGAGCAAATTTAGAACGCCAGGTATGCACAATTACTCTATGTCAGTGACTCAGAAGGTTCTATAGCTACTGAATCAGCATAAGAAATAGCATTTTCAAAGACGTCTACAGATTATATGCCACCAGCTATATTTTACTCATGCACCAACTATTTTTGGTCCAATATTCACACTGCTTTACTGTAGCTTTCCTTTAAATATCATATCTATTGACACAGATATAAACTTCAGTAAATAATATTGTAATGGGTAGACATAAAGGACTTATATTTCAAAAATAATCAAAGATCACTCCGTACAGATTATAGTGTGTCTTTGGCTCAGTAAGGAGACATCTGTGACCGGTAAGATCAAGGGATTTGTATAACATCGGACAAATTCAGAAGTGGGAGACCTTGTAGAGATTGCCTTGTCCTAACATGGCAACACTTTGTGCAAGCATGTCTTGTTCTACTTATCATCACCAACCACCCAGCCTACGTTTCCTGTATGCACCAAGATACTGCCTATAATGAACAATATTATTTAGTTTCTGATTTACAGCATGTTTGCCTTTTAAATCTTTTCATTAGTTTACTGGCTTTGCTTGGATGATCTGCTTGCTGTATACTTCATGGATACTTATTACTATAATTGCCCTTGCTCCGAAGATTTTCCTTCTCAGTAATCCCTTCTGCTCCTCGCAGAGAGAATCCATCTTTCATCTTGTCAAAAGCAGTTAACAGAGTGTGGGGCTCATTTATCAAAATCTTTACAAATTAGTAACTGTTAATTTATGCTAATTACAATGCGCTGATAACAACACATATGTTAGCAATATCATGGAATGATAGCATCTTGTTACCGTTCCGTGTTATTATATTAACTTTTGTGAATCAGTGTAAGCTAATTGTATTTAAATAGGCACACGTTTTGCCACCGTTTGGTTTAATGACTCTTCAATACAAGTATACTTCTCTGCGTTTCTCGAGGTCTGATTCTAAATATTTGCGGGAATATGTCGAAAGATGCTCCTATTTGATACAACTGTTTTAAACGATTCAGACACATTCATATAACAACATAATGAAGGTGTTTTGGACGAAAATATAATATTATAGTGAGCCAGGTTGCAAGATTTTAGATTACTTTCTATGCATCTCCTTTTGCTAAGTTGCAATAGGCTGTGTAGTTGAAGCCCATGGGGGTCTTCTTAAATATGCACTGCCCAATGTAGCTAACTATGATAAAAAAAAATTGACAGTAACGTCATCTTAATAAAAAATAGATAAAGAGTGAAAGTCTAACATGCTGAAAAGTAATTAAAAAAATTAGATCTCTAGATCTGAGCGGGCATCTTTAGACGTCCGCTCAGACACGCCCCCGAGCAGGAAATGCCCGATATTTAAAAACAGGCAGCGATGCCTGTTAACATACAAGCGATCGCCCCTTGCAAGCAAGACC
>NW_017307246.1:0-34568 GCF_000935625.1 Nanorana parkeri | reverse complement strand
GGGGGTCCTAGGTGACATTAGGGGTCTTGGAGACCCCTGATGTCTCCATAAAGAGGACCTGCCACATATTTTGCTATCACATAGGGGCGTTTCATTAGCCCCCGTATGTGATAGCAATAAAGTTTAGTGGAAAAAAAAAATAAGAAAAAAAAAATTAAAGTCCCCACCCCCAAAAAATTTAAAGTTAAAAAATAATTAAAAAAACATGCGTCGGGGGCACATACGTGCAAAAAAGACGATTGCGCCCATTACACCGCACATGTTACATATTGCCGCGAACGTCGGAGTGAGAGCAATAATTCTAGGGCCATCAATCACTGATGAGCGGTAAAAGCTTTTAAAGTGTCGCCTATGGCCAATTTTGGGTATGTTAGTTTTCTGCGATTTCGCGGGTGCGCGCAAATTTTAAGGCTTGACATGTTTGGTGTCTATTTACCCGACGTGACCCCGGCTATTATATTTTACCAAAAAATAATAATAAATGTTTCCTAACATAATGTAAAAAAATAACTTTTTTTTTCCAAAATGTTTAGTAATTTTCCTAATTCTAGTAAAAAATAAAAACCCCAGTGGTGAATAAATACCACAAAAAGAAAGCTCCATGTGTTCCCAAAAAATGGTATAAAATTAATTTCAGTACAGCGTTGCATGACGGAATACATGTCAGTCACAGTACCGCAGCGCTGAATACTGAAAAATGGCCTGGCCAGGAAGGGGTCTAAACAGCTGGTCTTCAAGCAGTTAAACACAACAATACACTACCAACATAAATCTTTCTAGATAAATATATCCCATCCAACCATATGGAAGTTCAAACATTCACAATTGCTACGATAAATTCCCCCCTACGAATTTAAAACTAGTTTAACCTTTCCTAAAACTGGTGTAACCTGAAAACTAGCCCTCACATTAACCCTCCCTGCAACCATACAGTAGTCCTCACATTATCCCTCTCTGTATCTTTCACATAAAAACCTCCCGATAACACTAGCATATATCTCCCTGTAACTCTAATATTAGTCCTCACTTTAATTAACCCTATATCTATAATACTAGCACTTATATTAATCATCTCTGTACCCCTAATACTAGCCCACATTGTAGCCCTCCCTGGAGCACTAGCCCTCACATTAACCCTCCCTGTATCCCTAATACTAGATCTCGCACTAACCCTATCTGTATCCCTAATACTAGCCCTCACATTAACCCTAGCTGTATCCCTAATACTAGCCCTCACATTAACCCTCCCTGTATCCCTAGTACTAACCTTCACATTAACCCTACCTGTATCCCTAATATTAGACCTCACATTAACCCTCCCTGTATCCCTAATATTAGCTCTCATATTAACCCTCCCTGTATCCTTAATACTAGCCCTCACTTTAACCCTCCTTGTATACTTAATATTAGCCCTCAAATTAACCCTCCCTGTATCCCTAACATTAGCTCTTACATTACTCCTCCCTGTATCCCTAATACTAGCCATCACATTAACCCTCTGTCACAGTCTGGGATCTGGAGGCACTGAGGTACGTAGGCTTCAGGGTTTGCAGAGTGGTCTGGAACTGGCTGGAACAGGAATCGGGCCTGGGACGCAGGTCTCAGAGAGTGACTGGATGCAGGATATGCTAAACACAGGAAGCCAGGGGCAGAGGGTCAGCACAAGAAATGTGGGTGTGCCAGGGATGCCGAATCTAAGGAGTGCCAGGTCTTCACCAGAGCTCCTGATGATGAGGATGTTATGCTGCAGGACAGCTCCCAGATTGTGGTCCTCTAACACACCCATGTAGACACTGGACAGGGAAAAAGATACACACAAGGATTGTACATTACACAGAAGCTGAGCTGAATGAGAATTACGCATGGTAGGGCTCAGTGAAGACAGGAGATGGCTCCCGGAAAGTGCTGGGTCCCACAATCCCAGCACAGTAGACATCATCAGTATGCCAATGTTCTTCTAAGTAATCACTGTTTAGAGAATCATATGTCACAAAAGCTTTCATTTATCCACATCATGGTATAGCTAGTAGTTACATTCAACTTCCCTTGTTCTGTAAAACTGAAAAAATACTTGAGAAAAAGTCCAATTGAATGTGGCCAGCTAATACTAACAATAAGGTGTACACAATAAGGTGTGAATAGAAGACACCTATGATCTTACTAATATTTATCCATTGCCAATAATTCCTTTAAGATAATGGTCTCAAAACAGCTGTATCCCTCAAAAACAAGTCTATAACCAAATTAACAGAGAAATCTAGCTTAGTGAGTTCACGATTTTTGTAACAGAAAACTATCAGATAGTTTTTATCAGTAGAGCAAAGGGGACACAGTGATTCAAAGCTATTTCTAGTTGATCCATAGGAACTTTTTATGGCAGTCTCATTCTCTCTATGGTTTAGAGCCCCCTTAATGTCTAACAATTGTTCTGTAATTATATATTTATATAGACAATGCTACTTTCAGCTGATTTCTCTCAGAGGAGTTACTAGCAATTAGCCAACAGTGAAACCTTCAGCTGCATGGCTGACCTCCACCCAATGTAATGTAACCAGATGTTCCAGTTTACTGAGAACAGTCACTGCTTCCAGGAGACTGTCCCTGAAAAAAAAGTGTCCCTGATTGTGTTCCCAGTTTCTGAGAATAGTCTCTGCTATCAGGAGGCTGTTGTGTAGCTGCAAACCATATCAGTGTGCTACAAAAGTGATTAAAAAAAAAAACCCTTTAGTGCCCCCTAATTTAAATAAAGTTTGAAACAATTTTTAAAAGTTTTTAAAATGTTTAAAAATAAAAAAGGGGGAAAAAAGCTTAAAAAAATGTTTAATAAAAGAATTATAAGAAAATATAGTGCTGAGGAGGCAATTAAAGTTAGAAGACAAACATGCCACATTCTAAAATTGTTCCACATTAATATTGTATTTCCAACACCAGTTCCACAGCCACTTGTTCAGTTCTCTCAACTCCCGCTGTCTCTCTGGAGTGGCTCGTGGCACCGGCAGTATCTCAGAAAATACTACCGTGGAGGTCCTTTTCTTCAACCTAGCACCTAAGTTTTTGAACTCGCTTTTTAGGACACTCCATTTGCCTCCTATTTTGTCATTGGTGCCGATGTGCACCATGACAGCTGGGTCAGGCCCAACCCCATCCAGTAACCTGTCCATCTGTTCCGCCATGTGTCAGACACAAGCCCCCGGTAAGCAACAGACTGTTCGATGCTCACGGTCCCGATGGCAGATTACCGTCTGTCCGTCTGATAATAGAATCCCCCACCACCAAAATCTTTCTTTCCTGTCGCTCCATCCTGCTCCCATCCTTACTGGAGCAGTCACTCCCCCTGCAGATAGGGGAAGCGTCCTGCTCCAGCAATGCCACCCCTGAACTAATATCCCCAACATCCTGCAATCTGGCATATTTATTGGGGTGTATCAGTTCAGGGCTGGCCTCTCTCGCACTCTTCCATCTACTCCACCATCTAACGGTAACCCAGCTACCCACCTCAGGATCCTGCTCCTCCAAACTGCCCTCCTCTAGAACCCGATGAGTCAGATCCAGACTCCTCTCCATGTTGTTTATGCTCCGCAGTGTTGCTAGTTTTTTGCTTTAGATCCAGGATCTGGGCTTCCAAACAAACAACTAGCTCACATCTGGTGCAACACAACGCATGTTCAAGAAACACATACATTGAGCATGATGTGCACCGGGTTGCATACCCACTCATAGCATCATGTCAAGCAGCAGGAAAAGAGATGCAAAGCACACTGTTAATACAGGAAGTTGCTGACAGTGATGCAGATGGA
The DNA here is from genome assembly GCF_000935625.1 of Nanorana parkeri. Lineage (NCBI taxonomy): Eukaryota > Metazoa > Chordata > Amphibia > Anura > Dicroglossidae > Nanorana > Nanorana parkeri. Next base: position 30,771 of record NW_017307246.1, on the reverse strand, counting down.
AGGCAGCATTCACTACATAAAAAGTAATTTTTAAGCTTTGATTGCATTATCAAAAAACTATAATATGTATTCCTATTACAATGCTTATGATATGATAAAAGGATAGAATATGCTCCTTTAAACTTATAAATTCCCTAAAATATAAGGCATTTTATAGGTCTTTAAAAACGCCTCAAATGCAGCAGTTTAAAGATAACAGAAAACAATACTGTGACCTACAATTAGCTCTAAACAATCTCCCTTAAATTCCTTAGGAAAGGAAACCGACTTCACGCTGACGCACAAGTCCTATTTTTACATACAAAAAGAGACCCAGAAATAGATTATCTCAGATTCAAAGAACAATGCTTACTAGGAGAGAGTCAGGACCCAAGCATAACTTCTTTGCAGAAGAAATTAATTATGAAGGACAAGATAACAGACGGATCATTTCCTTTTACTGGAGCTGTAGACTGTTCAATAAGACCAGAGCAATCGTTTGGATTCTAATATTAAATAACTAACAGCAAGCTTTGTTTTGTACTGGTGGGGGAAGGAACCCCTTTTTCCGTTATCGTCAGTACCAACACAGTGCCAATAAATAAGTTTTGCAGTAAACGAAGAGCCTTATATGTTTGTTTTGTTTGCCCTGGGAGTGTGCCATAACGTTTTTGTTTATTTTTTAACTTAAAGGAAAAAAAAATACAAAAAAGTAAAAGTATGTCTATATTGCTGCATACTAAAGAGGATGGCATTTTAAATATTTTCCCTTACTGTAATCTGCTACTGGGCAATGCCATGTTAAAATTGCAAGAAATATATGCATACATTTTTGTTGACTGAAGAGTTTTGATACCTAGACAGAGTAACATGCAAATCATAACATTTGGTTCCTGAATAAGTCCCTGGCTCTGCCCTATTAATACTGGTCAGCGGAGGCACCAATCTTAGTGATGCAAAAGAGTAGGAATGGGAGGAACCAATTGCAATATCAAGAACTTAATTTTTTGCATACAACAGTTCACAAAGCTTCAGAGCATTTGAGCAAAAATGCACTTTTATGCACCAGCTTTGCTCCTGGCAAGCTCGGGAAGGTATGTGAACTGTGAAAGCTTGGTCACCCCATCTCCAACCAGATATGATGCGTTCTGAGTTTTTGATGCATATGGGTATGTGTATGATGGGTAGGTGAGGTTTTTGATGGGGTTTTATTGCATTTGTGATGCATTCTAGTGGGTTTTCTTTGTCTCAATAGGACTTGAACTAGTGTGTTCTAGTGCAATTGCATACTTTTGGTGTGTTCTAGACCAGAAAACATTGTGCATGCATTGCTTTTTGGTGTGATGGTATGAATGGACCCTCAAGTATCTTTTAGGGCCCAGTCACACCATATCCAGTGCATTCTGGGACGGTCCGACCCCTGAAAGCACTGGATCTCTTAGATCAGTCCAGGCTGGGTTCTGGGTTGGGAGGTGCCATTTATGTCAATGGCACCGCAGGCACTCCCGAACCTGCCTGCAACACGAGGTACAGGAATGCCCTCTGTTCCAGTGCAGTGAGATCGGAAAAAATAGTGCATGCAGTGTTTTTTCCGATCGGACTGCACCGGAACGGAGGGCATTCCTATACCTCGCGTTCCGGTACGTGATTGCACTGTGGGCAGAGGGCGTGCCTACGGTGCCATTGACATGAATGGCACTGCTACGCCCCCTCCAAATAGAACGCGGCCCAGCCTGATCTATGCAATCCAGTGCGTTCTGGGCTCGCAGCGTGCCAGAATGCACTGGATATTGTGTGTCTGGGCCCTTAGGGTTTGTTAATACCATGTCTGGACCAGATCCAAACCAAAAATGTTTTTATCCGCACCTGAAATGCATCCCAATGTGTTCCTATGGTATTTCTGGCCTCTGTTCACACCTGTGCAGTCCGTTCTGGTGCAAGGATAAAAATGCTGCATGCAGGGCAGCCATCAGGGGGGTACGGCCGATATTTGTCCCGCTGATCCCGGGCTCCGCTGTGCCCGGTGCGAGCCCGGGATCAGCATGGCGCCTGTGTCACAGGGGATCAGAGAGAGATCGTTACACGAGCTCCCTCCGGTCCCCTCTCCTCTGCAAGAATGCGGAAGTGTTGGATATTACATCACTTCCGCATTATTCTGTCACTCTCCAGCTTCAGAAGCTGGAAAGAAGCTGATGGAGCAGATCTGTGCTTCATCAGCTTCTTTTGGGGGTCCTAGGTGACATTAGGGGTCTTGGAGACCCCTGATGTCTCCATAAAGAGGACCTGCCACATATTTTGCTATCACATAGGGGCGTTTCATTAGCCCCCGTATGTGATAGCAATAAAGTTTAGTGGAAAAAAAAAATAAGAAAAAAAAAATTAAAGTCCCCACCCCCAAAAAATTTAAAGTTAAAAAATAATTAAAAAAACATGCGTCGGGGGCACATACGTGCAAAAAAGACGATTGCGCCCATTACACCGCACATGTTACATATTGCCGCGAACGTCGGAGTGAGAGCAATAATTCTAGGGCCATCAATCACTGATGAGCGGTAAAAGCTTTTAAAGTGTCGCCTATGGCCAATTTTGGGTATGTTAGTTTTCTGCGATTTCGCGGGTGCGCGCAAATTTTAAGGCTTGACATGTTTGGTGTCTATTTACCCGACGTGACCCCGGCTATTATATTTTACCAAAAAATAATAATAAATGTTTCCTAACATAATGTAAAAAAATAACTTTTTTTTTCCAAAATGTTTAGTAATTTTCCTAATTCTAGTAAAAAATAAAAACCCCAGTGGTGAATAAATACCACAAAAAGAAAGCTCCATGTGTTCCCAAAAAATGGTATAAAATTAATTTCAGTACAGCGTTGCATGACGGAATACATGTCAGTCACAGTACCGCAGCGCTGAATACTGAAAAATGGCCTGGCCAGGAAGGGGTCTAAACAGCTGGTCTTCAAGCAGTTAAACACAACAATACACTACCAACATAAATCTTTCTAGATAAATATATCCCATCCAACCATATGGAAGTTCAAACATTCACAATTGCTACGATAAATTCCCCCCTACGAATTTAAAACTAGTTTAACCTTTCCTAAAACTGGTGTAACCTGAAAACTAGCCCTCACATTAACCCTCCCTGCAACCATACAGTAGTCCTCACATTATCCCTCTCTGTATCTTTCACATAAAAACCTCCCGATAACACTAGCATATATCTCCCTGTAACTCTAATATTAGTCCTCACTTTAATTAACCCTATATCTATAATACTAGCACTTATATTAATCATCTCTGTACCCCTAATACTAGCCCACATTGTAGCCCTCCCTGGAGCACTAGCCCTCACATTAACCCTCCCTGTATCCCTAATACTAGATCTCGCACTAACCCTATCTGTATCCCTAATACTAGCCCTCACATTAACCCTAGCTGTATCCCTAATACTAGCCCTCACATTAACCCTCCCTGTATCCCTAGTACTAACCTTCACATTAACCCTACCTGTATCCCTAATATTAGACCTCACATTAACCCTCCCTGTATCCCTAATATTAGCTCTCATATTAACCCTCCCTGTATCCTTAATACTAGCCCTCACTTTAACCCTCCTTGTATACTTAATATTAGCCCTCAAATTAACCCTCCCTGTATCCCTAACATTAGCTCTTACATTACTCCTCCCTGTATCCCTAATACTAGCCATCACATTAACCCTCTGTCACAGTCTGGGATCTGGAGGCACTGAGGTACGTAGGCTTCAGGGTTTGCAGAGTGGTCTGGAACTGGCTGGAACAGGAATCGGGCCTGGGACGCAGGTCTCAGAGAGTGACTGGATGCAGGATATGCTAAACACAGGAAGCCAGGGGCAGAGGGTCAGCACAAGAAATGTGGGTGTGCCAGGGATGCCGAATCTAAGGAGTGCCAGGTCTTCACCAGAGCTCCTGATGATGAGGATGTTATGCTGCAGGACAGCTCCCAGATTGTGGTCCTCTAACACACCCATGTAGACACTGGACAGGGAAAAAGATACACACAAGGATTGTACATTACACAGAAGCTGAGCTGAATGAGAATTACGCATGGTAGGGCTCAGTGAAGACAGGAGATGGCTCCCGGAAAGTGCTGGGTCCCACAATCCCAGCACAGTAGACATCATCAGTATGCCAATGTTCTTCTAAGTAATCACTGTTTAGAGAATCATATGTCACAAAAGCTTTCATTTATCCACATCATGGTATAGCTAGTAGTTACATTCAACTTCCCTTGTTCTGTAAAACTGAAAAAATACTTGAGAAAAAGTCCAATTGAATGTGGCCAGCTAATACTAACAATAAGGTGTACACAATAAGGTGTGAATAGAAGACACCTATGATCTTACTAATATTTATCCATTGCCAATAATTCCTTTAAGATAATGGTCTCAAAACAGCTGTATCCCTCAAAAACAAGTCTATAACCAAATTAACAGAGAAATCTAGCTTAGTGAGTTCACGATTTTTGTAACAGAAAACTATCAGATAGTTTTTATCAGTAGAGCAAAGGGGACACAGTGATTCAAAGCTATTTCTAGTTGATCCATAGGAACTTTTTATGGCAGTCTCATTCTCTCTATGGTTTAGAGCCCCCTTAATGTCTAACAATTGTTCTGTAATTATATATTTATATAGACAATGCTACTTTCAGCTGATTTCTCTCAGAGGAGTTACTAGCAATTAGCCAACAGTGAAACCTTCAGCTGCATGGCTGACCTCCACCCAATGTAATGTAACCAGATGTTCCAGTTTACTGAGAACAGTCACTGCTTCCAGGAGACTGTCCCTGAAAAAAAAGTGTCCCTGATTGTGTTCCCAGTTTCTGAGAATAGTCTCTGCTATCAGGAGGCTGTTGTGTAGCTGCAAACCATATCAGTGTGCTACAAAAGTGATTAAAAAAAAAAACCCTTTAGTGCCCCCTAATTTAAATAAAGTTTGAAACAATTTTTAAAAGTTTTTAAAATGTTTAAAAATAAAAAAGGGGGAAAAAAGCTTAAAAAAATGTTTAATAAAAGAATTATAAGAAAATATAGTGCTGAGGAGGCAATTAAAGTTAGAAGACAAACATGCCACATTCTAAAATTGTTCCACATTAATATTGTATTTCCAACACCAGTTCCACAGCCACTTGTTCAGTTCTCTCAACTCCCGCTGTCTCTCTGGAGTGGCTCGTGGGAACGGCAAGAAAATACTACCGTGGAGGTCCTATTCTTCAACCTAGCACCTAAGTCTTTGACATCTTTTTTAGGACACTTCATCTGTCTCTAACTTTGTCATTGGCACCGATGTGTACGATGATAGCCGCGGTCATGCCCAGCCCCATCCATTAACCTGTACACCCGTTCAGCAATGTGCCGAACACGAGCTCCTGGTAAGCAACAGACTGTTTGACGCCCACGGTCCAGGTGACAGATTACCCTGTCTGTCCTTCTGATAATTGAGTCCCCCACCACCCATATCTGTCTCTCTTGTCCATCCATCCTGCTCCCATCCTTACTGGAGCCGTCAAATAGGGGAAGCATCCTGCTCCAGCAATGCCACCTCTGTACGAATATCCCCAACATCCTGCACCCTGGCATATTTTTGGGGGTGTATCAATTCAGGGCTAGCCTCTCTTGCACTCTTCCCTTTACCCCGCCTTCTAACAGTAACCCAGCTACCCACCTCGGGATCCTGCTCCTCCATACCCCCCTCCTCCTCTATACCACCCTGCACCAGAACCTGATGAGTCAGATCCAGACTCTTTTCCATGTTGTTTATGCTCCGCAGTTTTGCCAGTTTATTGTTTAGATCCAGAATCTGGGCTTCCAAACAAACAACTAGCTCACATCTGGAGCAACAGTATTCACCCTCGAACGCATGTTCAAGAAACGCATACATTGAGCAAGATGTGCACCGGGTTGCATTACCACTCATGGAAGACATTTTATTTATTTATTTTATTTATTTGTTAAATTCAGGACCAGGTATAAGTCAAAATAACCTCAGTAACCACAGTTCAAAAAGTCCCTGGTAGTACAGTTCAGTGTTCCCAGCAGATCTGTTCAAATTACATCATCCCCTAAAGCAGGGGTGTCAAACTCAATTTAATCGAGGGCCGCATCAACATTATGGTTGCCCTCAAAGGGCCTGTAAGACTTTATAAATGTATCTAATCTTTATCATAATTGCCTCTGCATTCGATTATCACTGGTTTTAGTAATAACTTAATACCTAGATCTGAAAGTAGAAGTCTAGGAAATGGCCTGGCGAGCCGGATTCGGCCCCTGGGCCTTGAGTTTGACACATGTGTTCTAAAGGGTTAACAGATACAGCAATCACAGTAACCACAATCTCTCTCACCCTCAGCTGTTTCACACACACACAGAGCTGTGTCCTGTAATAGGAGCCCTGGTCAACACAACCCCTTCCACAGCCTGCACACAGAGCACACAATCCTCATTTAGTTTAGTGTTTACTCACTATTTCTGCTGCCCACAGCACTCAATCATTTATTTGCAGGCTGCTGTTGCTCTTTCTCTCCCCCTCGCAGTCTCACCCCATTCAATCATGAAGCTCTGCCTGGCGTCCCCGCCGTTCCCCTGGCAACGCTTCGGTTCCCTGCTCACACAACTCCCTGCTCAGCAAAAAACGGCTCTGCACAAACACACAAGCTCCCACTCGTTTCGTCTCCCTCTCCTGCTCAGCACAACTCACTGCTTTCGCTTCCCTAAACATGGGTGTAACATGAATCACGGTCAGAAAAATGCAGTTAAACAACAAACAAGGAGGCAAAATTGACACCAAGTCTTGCAATTTCAGTTCATAAAAAGGCATGTACTGTCATTCTTCGATAGGAAATTAGGAGCTGAGAGGAGCTCTCGGGCAGGTCAACAAGCATTTTCTGTACTTTCAGGGTTTCAAGGGATAAGCACCGGGAAATGTGCATGTATTGCATATTTTTTCCCCTGTTGTCTCTTGGCCAGAGATTTCGTATTTTTGTTTACTTTTTAGCCCAGGCACAAGTGTTATATTGCTAGAGCTCTCTTTTCTGTAAAGAGTTATTTACCACAATCAGGACTTGTGTGGCAGAGATATTTATGGGAGCTGTAGTGCTAAGACAGGAAGAGACAATGTTAACTTCTTTAGCTTAAACTACAGCTCCCAGGTGGCTTTCACAGCCTGGGGGGAAGTGTGGACCTTCCCTGGACCATGGGCAGAATGGTTTGGGTGCACAAGACAATGAGACCTGAGGACAACGCAGGGCTAATTTATTACTCCAGAGAGAGAGACCCTGTAGTTGCTATGACAGAGGTTGATGAGAGATAGCTCTGTCCACTGAGAGATCTGCTTATACTCCTGGACGGTGAACACCACTACTGCCGTTGTAGATTTTCCTGCCGTACCAAAAACAGACACCACTGCCTCCTCCGAACATTTGAACACTACTGGACCTGCATGATTACTGCTGCCAGAGGGAGAGGGATCTACTGCTTCTGTATACAAACTTCTTCTTAAAGCTCAAAGAACAGCTGGCTGGAGAGGAAGATGTCCCTTTCACTGGCCAGTGAGGGAGCCATCACTCAAGCCTTCATTCTACAGGAGTGCTGGGAGGCCAATTGCTGAATTTAACTAGTGTATGCAACAGAGATTTGGCCCCAACATATCTCTGTTGCATAAAGTACCACTACTGAGGGGGGCGTGACCGGCAGCTCATGTAGAAGGATATCTGCGAGCAAGCTCTCACCATTAATCCTGAATTCATTCTTGGATTCCCACTTACCTCAGCCTGTATTGGATCTTTGTCCGGAGTCTACTGCTGCCTTCCGTGCACCAATATGCACGGAAGGCAGCAATATCACAAATATGATAAAAAAGAAGGATGGCCTGCAGGCCAGCGTCGTGGTTCAATATGGGGGCGACTCACACAGTTCTCTTCAGACTCCCAGTAAACCAGCCCAGGACAAGAGCAAAGATACTGCGGCACGGCTTGATGGCTTTGCCCGGCAACCTAACACTGCGGCTGAAGAACCCCGGATTTCTACATCCAGAGATCATAGTGCTTCCGGCGATTCAGCGGATGAATGCAGCTCCTATGTGATTCCCTCTGCCATTGACTCTGACAGTCCAGATGATGCCATGAACACTGTGAGTACTGCTTCCAAAACTACTAAAAGCTAGGGAACCTACTATTACAGATGTATATTTTGCTGTACATCTCTGTAATGCCTCTCTTACATCACTTGCAGATCAAGTACAAGGCATGAGAGCTGACATTGCATTTCTCAGACATGACCTGCAAAAGGTCAGGCAAAGAGTGGCTGCTCTTGAAGGATGAGTAACTTACCTGGAAGATTTCATATCCCCATTGATCTCTGATGTTAAATCTGCTATGCACAAGCTTGCTGCAAACTCTCTTAAGACAGATGACATTAAGAATTGTCTGTGATGCGATAATATTCGCACAGTGGGCATACTGGAACATATGGAGGGAAATAATGCAACTGATTTAATTGAGAACTGGATAATTGAAATGTTTGGTAAAGATTCCCTGTCTCCATTGAACTTTTTTCATCGGAATTGCCTGTCAGCGTAGAGCTGACTCACCTCTCCCCTCTGACTGCTGCAGGTTCCTCTTCTCCCTGCTTGCTAGGCGACTCCTCAGGACTCAACCAGAAAAGGATCCCTCCTCTTGTAAGATCTGCAGCAAAAACTTGTGCTCCCTTGTACTGCAAGAGGTCACCTCCATAACTACAAAACCGCAACCACAGCCAGTGTCATTTTCTTAAAGGGGCATTACCCAAATGATACGAACTGTCATATTATGCTGCCACTGACTTATCATATCATTGCTGCCTATCCAATTATATGAACTGTTGCTGCATTCTGCCATTTAGACCATATTACTGCTGCAATTTCAATTATATGAACTGTTGCATTATTCTGCCACTGCAGCGTATCCAATTTTATGAACTTTTGCTTTATTCTGCAATTGAGTCCGTATTACTGCTGCAATTTCAATTATATAAACTGGTGCCTTATACTGCCTGCTGAGGCACTCTACCACTGCTGCAACCTAAATGCATGGTCCAGTCTTCCTAGCCGGGAAACCCCAAATCTTTGTCTCATTGCTTAGCCTAAGTGATAAGTTGATAAGTAAACGCTTACTTCTCAGCATGTAGAAAATACATACTGTGCTTCCATACTGACACACGCTGTGTGAGACCTGCAGTTGTGATCTACATCAGGTAAAACAGACTTTTGCCCCTAGGGCTTTAGCGTTACAAATACTAATGCACTAAATTGTTCAAGAAACTTATGCTGTGGTCTGACCTCTGAATATTCCATGTTCAGGCATTCTCTTCACAAAGTTGTGGGAGTCCACACATAACTACCATTAAAGTATCTAACCTTGTAATTGTGTGCTAATAGAAACCTGTTGGAAATTCACTTATGGCTATGTTCTGCATATTGTTCACTGGCAAAGTTATCTAGAATTTGAAATGTACAATTAATGATGTCCCGTGAGTCTCTATTTGAAGTGCAAATGAAGCAAAATAGGTTTCTGTGAATAAAAGGTGGAACTATGAGCAGTTGTTCCCTATGTTATGGTATGTTATTTTATTATTCATGTCCAACGAGGTATAAAGCCTCTTCAATGTTCATTCTTTAATGCAGCAGAGGAAGGATTTTTTAGCCTTTGTAATATGGGTAACAAGGGTTTTTTGTCAGCATATTAGAAACGCAAGGATCAAAGGGGGATTAATATATATTCAGTCTTATTGCAAAGTATTGTCAATTGCACAGCATGGTATGTCGAACCATACTGTACAGCAATGGGTCCATTAATTACAGGTAACACTGACTGCCACATATATTACTACAGCAAAAGCTGAAATATTCTGTACATGGCATAACACATACAATCTTTGTCTGAAGTAAAACATTTTCAAAGTATGTTTATTACACTGTAAAATTTGTTCTATAGTTACCTTTTCAGGTCTTCACAAAGCTCACATCAGTTTTTGCATTTACATATATAACAGCTAGAATACTGGGACATCTTAAAGCCTAAATTAACCTTTTGCCGTTTTTGCTGCAATGTATGTAGGCTGTATACTATATACAGTAATACGTATGATAGTATTTCTTTTAGCTACTATGTACTGTAACAAATGTTAAAATACCCTTTGCTGTCAGCACACTGGAAAGTCGGAATGCTGCTCTCACACATAATATAATGTCCCAGATCTCTGCATTGACTGAAACAGTGTTAGGGGGATTGTCAGAACGCTGGAGAGCATTGCTGCTGCTTAATAAAAAGAGGAGCATATTTATTGCTGTATATGCAGCCTAACTGCATTACAGTAATAAATACAGAAGTTTCAATTGGACATTAAATGTGAGGAGGGTCTAAGGATGCATAGATTCTCATAGATGCCGAACAGCAGTGAGTGAATAGATTCTCATAGATGCCGAACAGCAGTGAGTGGTGGTACCGAGCAGAATGGAAAAACAGCGGCGCTAGCAGTGACAGCTAGCTCCGCCCAACTGTCTTCTATTGGCCGGGACCCCGGCGGGGATATGAAAGCCGGCTCTGCCAAGCTCTCATCGTAATGACAGATGGTAACCAGGGACGCCCATCTATCATTACACACTGAGAACCCGGCGGAGCCGCTGTGATATCACTGTGGCTCCGACGGATTCTCAGTGTAATGACACTGAGGCATTCAGCTGATGGATTCACCCTACGTTGTTGCCAGTATGAGAGTCATGATCCGAATGGGAACAGATGTCTTAGATGCCCTTGGGGAAGGGGAGTTTGTTTGATGCCTTCATTCTGTCGGCTCTCCTTTACCACTAAAAAGTACGTTATCAAGACTATAATAAAAACATTATGCACATGTGCTGGATATTGAGTAAAGAAAGAGACCTGAGGAAAACGTTAATCATGTATGTGTGTTTTGCAGAAGTGCTGGCAAATAAATGGCCATGTAATCCGGAGCTGACTCTCATTGCACACATCCCAGACTGCAGAGAGATTATCTCTGTCATTACACTGAGAACTGGGTTCTCAGTGTAATGACAGAACGGCATCCCTGGTTACCTAGTAACCAGGGATGCTGATCTGTCTCTGCAAGTGGCCGGAGCCAGCCGTAATATAATGACAGAACGGCATGACGGCATAATGCAATGACAGAACGGCATCCCTGGTTACCTGGTAACCAGGGACGCTGATCTGTCTCTGCAAGTGGCCAGAGCCAGCCGCAATGCAATGACAGAACGGCATGACAGCATAATGTAATGACTGGACAGTTACCTGGTAACCAGGGAGGCTGATCTGTCTCTGCAAGTGGCTGGAGCCAGCCATGAGATGATGGCTGGCTCCGCCCAGCTGCCAGTAGCAGGCTATCAGCTGGCCGATGGCCGGCCGTTCGGCCAGCTTCGAATTTCGCCTGGGCTCAGTCGAGCCAAAGCATATGCCTTCGGCTCGACTGAGCCCCTCGACCCCCATAGCACCCAGTGCTAAAACTAATAAATAAAAATAAATAGCAGAAGAAATATTTCATATACAGTCCTTAAACTCTCTCAATTGACGACAATCAATTTGATGAAACAACATTTTTTTTCAGTGCAACCAGTGACCAATAAAGTGCAAAGACTAACAGGGTTATTCACAAAAGGGTGAAGAGTTCGGAGAAGGCAGGAGAAGTGAACAATTTAGGACAACAAAGCTGCACTGGAAAGTGAGCTGAATTGGAGAATTTTTCCAAATCAGCTATTATGGCCTAGATTACACACTTCTCATGCCTTCTCCAAACTCTTCACCCTTTTGTGAATAACCCTGCAATTCTCTTGATAGAGGTGTGCATAAAATAATCTCAAGTCACACCTACCCAAAACATGTGTGACTCAAACAACATAGACCACACTCACCAAATGTAATGGACCATTAGAGAAACAATGTTCATAAAGTGCTCAAGATGTTTATGAATATCCGTCCACCAAGGCTCTGAGAGATTGTAGTCCATCATGGGAGTGATCTTGAAGAGGTGGCTTCTTCACAACTTTCCATTCAATTTAGACCATACTTCAATGGACTGGTCCAATGGATAAAGGACAGATGCATTTAACCGCATGGACATGCACAAAGGACAGATGCATCTAAATGCATCTAAAAGCGCGTGAATGCACGTCATGTTACGCATAAACAAAGCATCTACCTTGACAGATTTTGCAGACAGATCTCTGCATAAAAAAGTGGCCAGTAGGAATGAAGACAAAGAATCTGCCTATCTGCAGTCCAGGCAACTATCTCTAGATATTGGAAATCAACAAACATTCTACCACTCTCTACATGGGCAGCCATTATTAATGAGATTATGCACATGGAAAGTCTGATAGCAGGTGACAACAATTTCTATAGATGTGATATGGTGGGATATAATGTCAGACCTCTGCTATATTAAAATTTTTGCTGGCTTCCTAGGGTACTTCTAGGACTTAGAAGGCAGCAAGGATGGGCCCACACAACCCGCCACCACCCTTTTTGAACTTGACTTGCCCTAGCCTGATGTGTGTCTGCTTGCCAACCACATGCCTCCAATCCCTGTGGCTCACTGTTTTCTATATGCCTGGCATAACCAGATAGTACAAATTCTGGCACAATTACCTGTCACACTTTCTTCCATTTTTAATGTCTCAACTGCCACCCACTTACCTTATTTCACCCTCCTTTATCTTTTTATTCCACTAAATCTCAAGATATTTGTTAATCTGTCATAATTTGATAAAGTATCCCGGTACTAGAGTTTTTGAATAACCGCCAAATTTAAATAATGTTTATGTTCAGGCTTTATTGCATTCTGGTAATTGACAATATTCTGGCTCAATCTGTAAACCTAAAACCCAATAAACAAATGGTCAGCAAAAAAAAGAGATTAACAGAGGCTCACTTTCTATTGTTTAGAAGTATCCTATACGAAAACCGCCTGCATGCTTGTTGTTTTTGTAATCAGCACATTGTGTATCAGGTTTATACTGTAAATTGCTGATGTGTGTCAGGAGAGTTAGGATCTTTTTAGCTGTTCTTGAATCAAAGTGCTTTTTCCAAGAAGCATTTTAAATGTTTTGCTTGTCAAACATACCTGTGATCCTCCCACACAGCTTCGTTTTCCCACAGCAATAATAATGCCTGAAAAGGAAAAGGTTTGGTAAGAGCAAATCTCTGGTGTTTTTTTTCCTTGCAGGCAAAGAAGTTGATAAATATGATTGACAAAATAATGCAACTGAGCTTCATACTGACAGCAAATCCTAAGAAAAGTTTCTTGCTAAATAACAGACAATTACTTGTCTATATATGTTTTTTGAAATATTACATTTTGATGAACCATTTTTAAAAGTCTAGTAAATATATGTTACATTTTTTAATAAAAGATCTGGTAAATTTTTTTTGCACACCTGTCAAGCACTTTGCTTAAAAAGTTCAAGTATCACATCATCAGCAGTCAGAGGTTTGATTTCCTCACAATAACCCATCAGATTCAGGCTAGGTTCACACCACATGCAGTGTGTTTCGGCCTGATTCTGGTCAGAGCGCACTTCATCGCATTGCGGCCGGCTCACTTTTTGTGGGGCAAGAGGGGGCGTGACGGGCCATTGAAGTGAATGGCAACGTAGCCATGCCCTCCGGCCACAATGCGATCATCCGCACGGGATCGTAAGGCACATTGTGCTTGCGGTCCGGTGCGATCAAAATAGTGCTTGCAGCATTTTGATCGCATCGGACCGCAGGCAATGCAGTGCGTTCTGTCCATCGGGCTTGAACCCACTGCATCTGGTGTGAACCTAACCTTAGTTTGGCACTGAAAAATAAAGATGGAAGTTTAAATCTAACAGGTCACCGTGGGGAAATAACCATTATTGATAACATTACAATCATGGTCCAATCCTATAGCCTGGTTTACAGCAATGGCACATTTTAACACAAACGGGGGTGGGGGGGGGGCGGCGTAGAGAGCAGTAGGCTGCAGAAACTTGTGGATGTTTGTAATGTGAAATAAGACACACATAGGCTAGACCTAGTCTAGGAAAGATCAGATTGCATACACCCTGTTCATTCTACTCTTACTTCACTTTGAGCTCAGTTAAGCATACTGCACTATTTACCAGTTTCTGTTTTCAGCAGGGCCCCTGTATATCCCCTATTGATCAGTGACATAGTACTAATACCTACTGATAGATAACATTGAAAAGTTGAAATTATGTATGTATTCAGCCTATAATATCTCCTTTCAAGGTGCGGTGCGGCCTGAAATAAGTTGGCTACCGTATGATCCTTAATATTAGCAGCAGTGACAGCAGTTAAAGCCCTACTCTGGGCTGCTTTTCAATTTACTTATTCTACCCCCTCCCTGCACTGCATGGGTTAAATACTTGTTTTACTAGGAAGGTGTGGAACACACTACATTGGTGGCTTAAACTCACTCCTGCTGGCTTCCTCCTTGCAGTGTAACTAATCCCCCCAAACCCACGTCTCTTTCCTGTGTGGCTGGTTGCAGCTCTCTGATGTCATCATGTATGGAATCATGTAACCTGAGTTAAATGTCCCCATTTTGAAGGCTTATATCCAAGTTATTGGCCATGAAAAGGTGTATGGGGATTAGGTACTGCCATGAGGGACATGTATCAATGAAAAAAACACTTTTAAAGGAGCAGTGATTTTAACATCGCTTAAAGTGAAACAATAAAAATGAAAAATTGCTTTAAATATCGTGCCTGGGGGGGTCCCCTTAACCACCTCCCATCCATGGCCATTCCTGAACGGCTGGAGGAGAGCCTTATAGGAGTGGGAGGGCGTCTTAAGACATCCTTCCCCTCCCCCCGCTTGTGTGCAGAGTTCAGCGTGCACCCGAGTGGAACTGTCAGAAATGTAAACAGCCAGCGATGGCTGTTTACATTCAAACGATCGGGCGTCATCTGGAGTCAATTTGGCACCCACCTGACTCCAAGGGTATTATTCGGTAAGGCGTGCGATGGGTACACTGGATTTCGGGCGTCTCTGGAGACGCCCAATCGCTTGCAGTAGGTGCAGGTGTGCGCCCCCCGCCGTCTCCGTCACTGCCGGTCCTGAGATCCGCTGTGCCCGGTGCGACTGGGAACGGCACGGCGACTCTGTCTGTGAAGATCAAAGGGAGATCAGTACACGATCTTCCTTTGATTTCCTCTCCTGTCCCCAAATGCAGGAAATGATTTATATTACATCACTTCCGCATTCCTCTGTCACTCTCCGGTACAGAAGCCGGAGAGAAGCTGATGAAGTAGATCTCTGCTTCATCAGCTTCTCTGGGGGTCCCTAGGTGACATTAGGGGTCTTGGAGACCCCTGATGTCTCCATAAAGAGGACCTGTGATGTGAATTGGCTATCACATAGGGGGTTTCTTAGTGAAGCAAATATGTTTCTTATGAAGCATATGCCTTCGGCTCGGCTGAGCCGCTTGGCCGCCTTCGGGAGCTGTACGGGCTATAGTGAATAGTGAATAGTCCGTACAGCAGCCCTTCGGTTCGACTGCTGTAGGGCTGCCGGAGCTACGGCTGATCCTTCGGCTAGCTTTGTGAATAACCCCCATAATGTTTTGGGGGGTTTTAAATAATCTTCAGGCCTAAAATGTGTATAGCGAACAGTGTTCGGCTCACTTCACTTCTGATCGGTCATTCACTCGGCTGCCCTCGGCAGCTTTGTGAATAGACCCCTATGTGTTATAGAAGGGACAACATTTTTGCTTCTTTAGGCCAACAAGTAAATGAATAATTCCCTTCTGCTTGGTTTTACTTTTAAATACCATGTTATTATTACAAAGTTTGAGCAGCTCAGTAGTAGAAATATGTACTGTCACATTACCTCCTGTACTACAAATACTGTAATGGTACATCTTGTCTTGCTAACGGCATCTTGAGAAAATACTGCAACTTGTTCCTAATTAAGTCTTATGCCCACGCTGCCACACTCAATTCTGTTAACAGCTTTCGATCCTTATACACTTGAACATTTAGAAACAATTACACTCATGCATTAAAGACATTGCTGGAATGATAAAATTAAACCTCTTTTTATTGCTGGCTTTAGGCTACATGAAGAGTATGTAAACTATGTATTTAGAAGTACTGTTCTCTGAAAATAAAGCTGAAAAGGTGTTTTTACATAATGGGATATGACAATCTTTTCACTTCAGTGCACACATAAAGGATATTCTTTCAGGATAAGTGATAGGTATTGCATCTAAGTAATTTATAATGTAATTTAAATAATGTCTGAACCAAAAGTTTATTTTTACAAAGATTTGTTGTTCACTGCTTCTGCAGCTTTGTCCCTTTGCTAGATAGTTAAGGACATTTTACAGGGAAGTCACAGACACACTCCCTAAAGTAAAGTGGAACGGTGAATTAATTAAGTGCAGTATACTGCACTTAATTAATTGATAAAACCCTTTGTACACCACTGGTGGTGAATACGCTGGCTTCTGTTATCACACCACCACAAAATACTCCAGGATAGTGACAGTAATAAGGGGTCAATGGAAGTTTCCCTATGCTTTTTTAAAAGTGTATTTAAAAAAAGTTTCTTATTAATTTGCTATGAAGCAGCTTAGTGACATGCCTGTGTCATTGAAATCTGAGTTCTAAGATCCTATGGAGTGTGTATGTTTTCTCTTTCTCTTTGCTTTTTTTAGTTTCTCCTTCAAGTGCTCTGTCTACTTCCCACAAGCCAAAGACACACTCATTTTTTCACTAGTTTTTTCCTAAATTGACCCTATAGGCTCTATTGGTTTATATCTGTTTTAAGGACACAGACTGTAAGCTCCACTTGGGCAGGATGTGATAATACTGATATTAATTATGCTATATACATTTTGCAGATATCATACATACACAGCAATATCAAAACAGCTCATTTATACCATTGTTGATATGACAATGTATGGGAAATACACCGATCAGCCATAACGTTATGACCACGGACAGGTGAAGTGAGAATAACATTGATTATCTTGATACAATTGCACCTGGAAATGGTGGGATATATTAGGCAGCAAGTAAACATTTTGTCCCTGATGTGAATATGTGGGAAGCAGAAAAAATGGGCAAGCATAAAAATTTGAGCAACTTTGACAAGGGGCACATTGTGATGGCTTGACGACTGGGTCATGGTGACTCCAAAACTGCAGTCCTTGTGTGATTTTCCCAGTCTGCAGTGGTCAGGACCTACCAATAGTGGTCCAATGAAGGAAAAATGGTGAACAGGTGACAAGGTCATGGAGGGCCGTAGCTCATTGATGCATGTGGGAAGCGAAGGCGTGTATGTTGCTTACCTGGGAAAGGGATGGCACCAGGATGCACTATATAAAAAAGGTAAGCTGGTGGAGGCAGTGTGATGCTTTGGACAATGTTCTGCTGGGAAACCTTGTGTCCTTCCATTCATGTGGATTTTACTTTGACATGTATCACCCACCTAAACATTGTTGCTGACCAAATACACTCCTTCATGGAAACGGTATTCCCTGATGGCAGTGGCCTTTTTCAGCAGGATAATGTGCTTTGCTACAGTGCAAACATGGTTCAGGAATTGTTTTAAGAACACAACAAGTTCAAAGTATTGACATGACCTCTAAATTCTCCAGATCTAAATTTAATTGAGCATTTGTGGGATGTGCTGGAAAAACAAGTCCAAACCATGGAGGCCTCACCTCACAACTTACAGGACTTAAAGGATCTGCTACTGACTGCTTGGTGCAGCTAACACAGCATAGCTTCAGAGGTCTAATGTAGTCCATGCCTTGATGGGTCTGGGCTGTTTTGGTGGCAAAAAGGGGGACCTACTCAATATTAGGTGGGTGGTCATAATGTTATGGCTGATAGGTGTATATATACCGGGAGATGTAACCTAATTTTAATCTATGTCTGTACATAAATAATTTTCTTACAGGGTCCCACAAGTCAGAAATCAGCTAGAACCCTCACTTTCTTCATACGTGGCTATGTGGCTTATCAGAAGCAGGACCCATTAGGCTGGGTTAATTTGCGAGGTGCTGTTTATTATTACAGCTCTGTGTTTAATCATACTATATTGTATGTTATGTTGTTAACTGCTGCTGGGGCTGTCAGGCTGCAATTTCAGGTCATTAAAAACCTTTATGGCTTACTTTGTCAGTCAATGAAAAAGATTAGCCCATCATATCAAGCGTGTTTTTTTCTCTTAATCTAATTAAAGAGACCTAATCATCTTGCAATGATCCCAGCTTGCAGTATTGGAATTTATCCACACTGCCAATCCTCGCAGGGAAATATTGATTCCAGGGTGCGTCAGTCACTAGCAACTCAAATAGAGAATTTAATCAAATTCATTGGAGACTGGGATACAGAACAGACTGTTCTTATAGCCCCATTCCTTTTTTTATTACCTGAAGTTGATGAGGACTCAAGAAAATGTAAACATTTTTGTTACGTATTCCAAAGTGAGCATTTAAATGCTGGTCGTTTCAGATTGTAACACTGGTATTTTTTTAAACCTGCCAATAGAAACAAGAGGATTATCATCAGTTCTGGTCTTAATGCTGTCTTACTGGCAAAATATTGTATGTCTATAGCAGGTTGTGACCAGTGCAAATATCCTTTGACTGGCCAGTCCTCAGTTTTGAGGAAAAATTGATTGTCCTGTTCAGTGGCAGACCTAAGGAACAAAGGGCCCAAGGTGCAAGATGGCCCCCTAACCCCCGCCCCCCCAGCTCTCTCTGCACTAAAGGAGCTTACAGTCTAATGTTCCCTCATAGTCACACACTTTTATTTTACATTTATATAGCTCTGACATATACTGTAGTACTGTACAGAGAACACTGAGCCAGTCACATCAGTCTCTTTACAGAGGAACTTACATCATCTGTAGAGGACTACAAATCCCAGCAATACATTATAAAGCAATGCAGAATAATAGTATATGAATTTGGTACATATTCTGTTCTGCCTCTCTGCTCTGGAATGCCGGCTTGATGTCTTGTTCAGAGGTTCTCAGGAGGGGTGTGAAGGGCCTCAGGAGGGGGAGATGTGCGGGCAGCAAAAGCGCTGTAAGCAGGTGCCGGGTGTTTCCACAGAAGGCTGCTTCACAGGAACTAACACAGCTGAATCAATTTGAAACATTTTATTTCCAAGCTGCAAAGGTCAATTGTAAGGCGGAGTACAGAGGTCAGCAGTGTAACACAGAGTGCAGAAGTCAGCGGTGTAATGCAGAGTGCAGAGTTCAGCGGTGTAATGCTGAGTGCAGAGTTCAGCGGTGTAATGCAGAGTGAAGAAGTCAGCAGTGTAACGCAGAGTACAAAGCTCAGTGGTGTGACACAGAGTGCAGAGGTCAGGGTGTGACACAGAGTACAGAGGTCAGGGTGTGACACAGAGTACAGAGGTCAGGGTGTGACGCAGAGTACAGAGGTCAGGGTGTGACGCAAAGTACAGAGGTCAGGGTGTGACGCAGAGTACAGAGCTCAGCTCGCAGAGTACAAAGCTCAGTGGTGTGACACAGAGTGCAGAGGTCAGGGTGTGACACAGAGTACAGAGGTCAGGGTGTGACACAGAGTACAGAGGTCAGGGTGTGACGCAGAGTACAGAGGTCAGGGTGTGACGCAAAGTACAGAGGTCAGGGTGTGACGCAGAGTACAGAGCTCAGCGGTGTGACGCAGAGTACAGAGCTCAGCGGTGTGACACAGAGCGCAGAGGTTAGGGTGTGACACAGAGTGCAGAGGTCAGGGTGTGATGCAGAGTACAAAAGTCAGGGTATGACACACAGTGCAGAGCTCAGGGTGTGACGCAGAGTAGAGGTCAGGGTGTGATGCAGATTGCAGAGGTCAGGGTGTGACACAGAGTACAGAGGTCAGGGTGTGACACACAGTGCAGAGGTCAGGGTGTGACGCTGAGTGCAGAGGTCAGAGTGTAACGCAAAGTACAAAGCTCCGGGTGTGACGCACAGTGCAGAGGTCATTGCGTGATGCACAGTACAGAGCTCAGGGTGTGATGCACAGTACAGAGGTCAGCAGATGTGACACAGAACAAACAAGAACTTACAGTGCACACAGATGTGATTCAGGTGCTCTGTCCTCTTTCTCTCTAGGTGATGGTGGGGGGGGGGGTGCAACCATGTTTCCTGCATTTACTAAGTTGAAGACCCCAGCAGACTCCTTGTGTCTTCTCCCCAGGCCAGGACCCGCTCTTCTGTAGTCTCCAGCCTGCCAATGGTGATCCTGTAGTCTTCCTCCTATAGCAGCTGAAGTGGGCGGAGGAAGCAGCAGGTGGCCGCTGAGCAGCCGGATCACTGAAGCAGGCACATAGTAGTGACAGCTGAACAGATTCATCTCCCCTCGGCTTCTCTGTGGCTGCAGCTGCCAAGATGGAGCTGTCACTACCATGTGCATACATCAGTGATCGAGAGCGGCGATTCCTCTTCTCAGCTCAGCTGAGAAGAGTGATTGCCGCTGTGGTGGCCGTCCCTAAGGGGCCCCGCTTAGTCCCCCTCTGCCTACAATACCCGGGACGGACCTCAGTGGGCCCCTCAACCACCTTGGACAATGGGGCGGCCGCACCGGCTGCACCGACGGTAGGTCCGCCCCTGGTCCTGTCCTTGAGAAAGCAGGACAAGGAAGACAGATTTTGCTGCCCAACAGGAAGAGCCAGAAGCTCTCTCCAATGACTGAAATAAAAACCTTCACCACTATATCCAAAAACAAAGTTAATAAATGTAGTTCAATAACAGAAATAGCTTTTTTTGTTGTTTGTATGTGACCTGAAATTGCCCTGATGCATGAACCATTTTTGACTGTTTGACTGCCTAAATTTAGTATCTAGGCGTAAAGATTACATTACATGTACAAAGGTTCATTCAAACCTAAAAGCATAGGCTTCAATTCACAAAAATATTTTCTCTTGTATGGTTGCTATTTTCTCAATTACCTTATATAACTTATATCTCTTAAACCTCAATTCACAAAAATCCAAAACATGCCTTATTCTGCACACTCTGCAAGTAGTGGTATTTTACCAATACTAGTGCTATTATAACACTGTCAATGTTTTTTGTTGGTCCCTATGAAAACATCAATGCCAATGTTAATTCACAAAGATTACCACACAGGTTATCAGCCCTTAAAATTACACCAGCTTTAGGGTGATGATATCTGGGCATTTCAATAGCTGAACATAAGGTAGAGCAAGAAATGAAGATGTCTGAGGTGATGGTAAAATAATACTACACAAAATAAAACAACAATTTATGAGAAAATAGGGCTTTTAACCAACAAATATTAATTTCATGTGGGAAACACTACACATCTTGGAGACAATGTATGTGTGTTTGTGAATATAATTTTGCTAGGAGAAAAGTATCTGGAGATAAAATATGTACTGGTGTTATAATACTCAACTATCTTAGTCAATCGAGCCTGTATTCCTTAATTTATTCTGTTGGTTAGAGCTTAAAGCTCAACTCTGGGCCAATTTTTCTATAGAGATATCCCCTAGCTTGTTTTAAAAAGAGCATCTCCAGCACTATTTGCTGCCAGAAGACTAGTGGTCCATAAATGGGTTTCCACCAATCCCTCCATACTCTAAACATGGCTCTTTGAGCTTGATAAAATTGTTGCATATGAACGTATCACTTTTCAATGAAGGAGTTACCAATACATTTTTGGGATTTGGTCCCAATGGATACATTTTCATACACTGATAGAGGGATTTTATTGATATTCACTTCTCTTGCATAAATCTTTTTATGTGTTCTCCACTGTACAAGCTATATTCCCTTTAATGCACTCCTTAAATGGCACATTGCCCTCAAGTATATTTAAAAGTCCCTCCCTGTTAACATGGTATTTGTTAATTTCTCATGATAGCAGTATCTGTATACCTTTACCCTTTTTTTGACTGACACATATATTCTGATCTGCTTTATATTACCCATTTGCCTATAGCTTTGTATAACCTTTTTCAAGCTCCAAGATGTAGGTTATAGATAACCTGTTTTTTCTGAATCTTTTGTTCATATGGTTGTATTTTGTGTTGTATGTTTGTTTTATTAAAATAAAGTATCTACATTATGAAAAGGATGATGCTATCACCTGGATTTAAAGCTAAAATAGCAGACTTGGAAAACAGAGGTCACATCGCAATAATGTCAGAATAGGTGGGATACCTGAGTCTGTATCTGCAGCTGATTTAAAACCTTTTCTCCTTAGACTGCTGTCCGAAACATTGCTGGATTTACCTCCCAGGGACATAATCATGGATCATATTAACAGATTGCCTGCAACATCTCGTCTGCAGAGATCGTCTGGCATACCTTCACTCCGACCATGTGAATGAAAAATTAATGGAAGCAGCTAGAGAAAGCCTCCTGATAGCTTTGCGGGTATTACAATGTATGCTGACTTATCTCAATATAAATCTCCTCAGGAAAAAAACTGGTGTCTATAACTAAATCTCTACGTAACCATAAGATTCTTTATCAATGAATTTGTCATGTCAGACTAATTGGGGGTGATTTACTAACCTAAACGCACGCACCAGGTGCGTGTGATTTTCACACAGCAAAACGTATTTATCAACCAAAAAGTCTCTAAAAGCATATTTCCACTAATGCCATGTATGGAAAAATCATACACGATGCATATATAATGCTGCTTCACAGTTTAGACAAAAATGGTTAGCTCATGCATTTACATTCCTGCATTCATCAACGCAAGCAACACAACATAGAGCTAATTTACACAACATCACCTTGCAATTCATGCAGGGCTTTGCACAACACACCTGCTGGGTGTGTACACACTACAAAGGTGTTTAGATTCCACCCATAGATCATGCTGGGAGGGAACACACTACAGAGGTGTATACACGTTCGTGGTGTGTTTATAAGGTTAGTAAATCAACCCCATTGTATCACATTATGCAAAAATTAAGATATGGATTTACAAAATGAATGGGATATTTTCCCTAAAATGTCCTCCACCCAAATGTCCTATCCCCAAGTGGGAACAGAAAAAAGCTAAAACAAAGAATAATGGGTGAGGACATTTGACTAAAGTCAAACAATGCAAATCGTATGTAGAAAATACTGAGTTTATTATGCATTGAAATATTTAGCTTGTTATAATATTACCCTCTTGCAATTAAGTACGCATAAACTTCACCTGTTTTGAGTATAGCTTATTTTTCTTAAATCGAACTTTGTTGAAACTGTTTTCTCACCATTTATCTTTTTATTCACCTGTTTACAAAGTTTATTTTAATCTCCAGAGATGTGTTCTTTATTTGTTTATAAAGAAGATCCTAAGTTAGAGTTTAACCTAATGCATTAGACTTACCATCACCTCCAAGATTTAAGTGGACTATACAAGTGCTTTTACACCATGGTATGGAGTTGACATCCTTCTACTGAAGGTTCAGTGCTTTTAAACATTAGCATACATATTTCTCACATTATGGGATTTAAAATTATGTCTATAAATGCCGAAGCTCTCAATAGTCCATATGGGAGGTCTATGTTGTGAAGGAAAACAAAATTGACACACTGCAACACATTCTGCACCCAAAGAGACTAATTTTAAGGTTGACAGCATTCCCAAAATGGCCAATAAAGACTTCCCACATACATTTTTTTGGCTAGTATTACAACAACAAAAAGAGATCATCATTAAAACATACCATTTCCTTTAAATCTACATTGTCCTAATCTGCAAAATTGATAATGCATTGTATACACTGATTAATGTACTGTATATGTGCCCAATGCCAGAAAAAACATTTTTTAAGTTCTGGATGACAAGCTAGATACGTTTAAACCCAGAAAAAAATATGGGAAGACTCTAAAATATTTGCTTCAAATGTTGGACCTGCACATTGTATGGAGGAGGAAAAACTCCACTGAGTCTACACTTTCTCTTTTAATACTCACCTCACATACACGAGTATTGAGAAGTATCTATTACAGAGAATCTCACAGTTTAATTCTATAACTTGGTCAGATCATGCATCTGCCTCAATAGGCATATACAAGATTGTACAACCCCCAGGGAATAACAGATGCTTTTAGTGACTACTATCATTCCTTATACACCTTAATGATGCACGCATACCTCAACCCTTGGTAGATGCCATTGCTTGCTTTTTGAATTTTTAACAACCTGGTCGTAGGAACGGAACTCGGTCGTTAAGTGAGGAATACCTGTATTTGCTAATATTGTATTGTCCCTGACAAACTCAGCTACTTTCCCTTCTTGCTGCTGTTCACCAACTACTGACTACATTTAATGCTATTCCTTATTACAAAATATTTAATAATAAGTCTTGTGTTCCAAGTGTGAGTGTGCATCTTGAGACCATGTCCCACCTGTAGGCCTTTTTACCATTTATATAGAATTCTAATAAGCTTTCATAACTGGAAAATACCCTTATCACTCCTTTGTCTGAACTTTTTGCCAAATACTTTATGCCAAATAGATAAAGTTTGACCTTAGGTGCCTATGAAAATTTTTAATTTGTATGTCGGCAAATTTAAAATGCTAATCTCGCCTAAGATCCTGTACTATTTTAGAACATTACCAATGTCCAGCCCAGTCTCTTAACAGTTTATTTTACTTAAACATATGGCAAAGAAATGATGGCAAGATTTTACTTATAAGCGGACAAGTGGGGGTATAGGGTTCTCAGATGTGAAGGATTATTTTTGGGCAACACTTATGGATCAGATCAGGCTTTGGTTTCAGGATCCCACAAAAAAATGTTGGTGTTAAATTGAGAAGAAGAATGTAATACCTAAAAGAAACATGTTTATTTATTTTTTCCTTGATTTTTTTTTTACCCTATATCTCCATGGCCTACCCTACAGGCTAAGGTACAAGCTTGGGAACAGCTGCTACAGTCTTGTCCCAACCCTGTTGAAGCCTATTGAAGTATTTGAATACCTTATTTTGCATTTTGAATGTAATAGATGGATATCTGTACAGGAGTATTTATACAGTGACAGACCTTTAGGTTTAAGGGCAATTAGCTTCTTTCCAAAATCTTGAAACCCATTTTTCCCTTTCTAGATTAGATCATTTCACTTGCTCGCGGTATACTGAGACACCGCAGCTGATGCGGATCCCGACAATTGTGCAGGGATCCGCCCAGCTGCGTGAGTGACAGCTGGCTCTGCCTATGTAGAAATTTTGTTAACTGATTTCTCTTACTTGTCTGGGAGAAGGACCTCATTAAAACTTTCTCGCCAAATCAAGGGACTGTAACTTTAAATACTGAAGGTGTTCTTATCAGTGGAAGATGGCACAAACAAATGAATCTGTGATGATACCTAACTCCATATAGTAGTAAGGAGTAAGGTGTCCACATTTGGACACTTTAAAAAAAATATTTTTCTATACTCTACAGGAGATTTTATGAACGTGTGTGCGACAACATTTTTAGTCGCTAAGACCGAAATCTCATGCTAACTAATCGCAATGTTATATTTCTGTTATGAATCTTTGTGTTCTTGTAACATATTAATGTTTGTGGCTCACTGCACATGCTTTGCGACATTTTGCATAATTTCTTAACTGTGCAGTAATTGCCTGAACATTTGTGATATTAAAAGACCTCCAAACGGTTGCATATGTCGCTCCTGAGCACTCCTTAAGGTAGCGCAAAGATAATTCACCTTCACACCCTCAAGTCAGCTAAGCCCTTCAGAGCTTTTCAGCTGTCTTACAGATGCTCCCTGCAAGTTTTCAACAATTTATAGATAATTTACGCCACTTAGCTACCAGGCAATTTGTTCGCCAAGCCCTGTGTGAGCCAATTTAGAGACAATTCTCCTTACAAAAACTTTTCGGAATAAAACATAAACTAGGATAATAAATCTGTCACTATATGCACTAGAAATCAGGGATGTGATGGTTTAAAAGACACTGATGATGCGACCAGATTGCTAAATGTCCCCCTTTGTACTCCTGCTACATGGTTACAAAAATGTTTGAAGGTGATGATATGTAGATACTGTATATTTATGCCATACCATATGGATTGAATTTTCTTTGTTTACAATCATCTAATGTATGTACCAGCTATTTTCTTTTTCAATGCATAATATGCAGCAATTTATTGAAACAATGCATATACAGTATGTTGACATAAATATCTGCACCACACTCATTAAAGTACACTTTAGCTTCACCATACACTACAGCTTAGTTTATCATTGTTTTAATTATTCAGAAACAAACTGTTGACAAACTGTATGTAACATATTTATTTATTTATACACACTTCCAATTGAGAATATTTGAGTGGAACAGACTGACTTAACTGCAGTTAACTACTGCATTCTGTGAGTCCGTTCAATGTATATGTTTTAGATTTCAAATATCAAAAGAGTCTTTCAAATTGTCTCTTTGTATTAAACCAGTATAGATTATTTATTGAAATATTTGAAACAGTAGCCTATTTTCACTTCTGCTCTTGAGGAAAATAATCAATTAATATGACATATATTTAAATGCAAAAATAGTATGCATTTCTTTATGTAGAGAGTTATTTGTTAAATTAAAATTGTTACTATACCAGTAAAAACAAAATCCTTAATTTCCTTTCCTTTCTTTCTTGCTTTTCATTGTTCCCCTTTCCTTCCTTCTTTTCTTTCCCTCCTTTCATTTTGTCCTTTCCTTCCTTCCTTCCTTCCTTCCTTCCTTCCTTCCTTCCTTCGACTGGGGAGAATGAGCATGTATGAACTGTCATTTCTCTCTCTTGCGGTTGGAATAGTAGTTCATACTCTTTTTTTTCCTGATGTTTGAAGCCATGGTGCAACTATTTCCACCAGCCATGACTTACTTCTGAGGAAGGGCCAGAAAAGTGGTGGCTTACCACATTCAGAACTCTAGCATATTTATGAAATGTTAAGTGGCATGTAATATCTATTTGAAAATGTGTCTCCACTATAGTAGACACATAATAGTAGGAGACAACATGCAACAGAAAAGTATAACAATGTAGAGAATGGGGAGCACAGAATGTCAGAAACACAGGAAAACAAAAGTGGTGACAAGATAGCAGCCACAGGGCACAGAGTTGAGGTACCATACAAAGCTCAGGGGATTGGAGAGTGTGTCATGCTGAATATCAGATGGTACTGTAGAGTGCAGTGTAAACAGGGGCAGACAAAACGGGGGTGTAGTTTGGGCAGTCGAAGGAGACCCGGAAGAGTAGTTACAGTGGACAGTGACAGAAGAGCAGCCAGAAAATGCAGTGCATGGATGAGAGCTGTCAGGAATATAGTTTGGCCTGGATAGAGGGGAAGGCTGCAAGTTGCCATAAAATATCACATGGTAAAATTAACATTAGGGGGAAAGGTGGCAGAAAACATAGTGTGAAATGGGGGGGCATCCATAAAACATTCATATGGTAGGGAGAGCTGACATAAAATGTAGTATGGACACTGGGAGGGAGAAGTGCTGGAGAATATAGTGTGATAGCTTAAGTGGGGCTGAGGAACATAATATGGATTTGGGTTGGGGCAATGAAGGACAGGTGTGACATGGGTGCAGGGAGTGTGCCAATTGTTGAGAGAACAAGGTGTAGTGGTGATATAGACAATGATGGTAAAAAAAGTATCTACCAATATGTGAGCTATTATGAGTGAACTTGGGTCTTGTTACTATTGCAAAACTCCAGAAGAGGTTGGAGGGACATGAGATGAGAGGAAAAGGATTGAATTCACCTGTCCTGTGGGCAGTTGGTCAGGGCTGTGAATCATCATTTCATGTGAGCTCCTAGTTAGGCTGGGTTCACACCTAGGCGGATTGAATATGCACGTTTTTAGCGCGGTTTTTTTACCGGCGATTCGCGGTAAAAAAAAGCGTGAAGACCGCGCGTTTCCGAGGGATACTTGGCTGTATCCCAATGGAACCGCCCGACCAAAACGCCCCAAAGAAGTACATGTACTTCTTTGGGCGTAGGGCGGTTTCCCGCACGTTCGTACTCACGGAAAACCACCCAGATGGGAACCATGCACATTAAAAATA
Source organism: Nanorana parkeri (assembly GCF_000935625.1). Classification (NCBI taxonomy): domain Eukaryota; kingdom Metazoa; phylum Chordata; class Amphibia; order Anura; family Dicroglossidae; genus Nanorana; species Nanorana parkeri. The sequence goes on along the minus strand of NW_017307246.1, from coordinate 2,688 downwards.
ATGGCATTTCCCTGTTTGAGCGTTTTTCAGCGAGAACGAAAGCGCGGAAAAACGCCTAGGTGTGAACCCAGCCTAAGGGCTGATCAATTACAGAAAACATTGGTGGAATCCTCAGTGAAGGAGAATGTTTAAATACATTTATCAGTTTTTAATATTTAGGTAAGATTTTATCAGATATTCAAACATATTTCCTACAGGTTTATGAGTTAAACAACATATGCAGAGACTGTGATGAGAATTTCCACTTGCCTATCGTGCAAACAATTTTGGCAGCCAACCAATATTGGATAGCCATCAATAATATCTGAAAATAAGAATAGACAATTCAAACTATATATTGATCATAGTGCACACTATTACCACTGCTACTGTTTGTAGTAGAAGACGATATAAGTTCATCTTGAGAAAACACTGTCCTTTTAAATTATACAGCCAAACCTTGTATAACCAAATATATCTTACAAGCTTGGATAAAGCAGGGTGGCTAACATGAGAATCTTAACTTTTACTCTCTCTTTTCATGTGCATGAGTGCCCTTGCATGAACAGATTTTTTTTAGTAATGTGGCAGATAAGAATATCATTTGTGATCATTAGTATTAGTGTACACAGTGTAGGGTCATTCTAGCCAATGATAATGAGTACATTACGTTTTCTGAGGTACCTAGAAAGTTCATGTTAATATTTATGAGATTATTTAAGTGAATATTCCATTTTCTCTACAGAAAACCTTGTGGTAGTGTCATGGTTTTGGCAAGTTTCAACAGCGATAGGCAGATTTTTTATCTTGTGATATTATTGATGAGAGATGTACTTGTGTGGAACCATAATTCATACACATGATTTGTCTTATTAAGGTTTCTCATACCCTAATCGTTTACTTATCTTAAGTATATTCCATGCTTATTCCCAGCAATATAATACTAAAGTTAATTTTTTATGAATCTAACTGAAACAATGCTGCTGCATTAAAATGAAAGTCCAGTCAAACAGCTAAGTACAGGGGGGCGTGGCCGGGATGTGAGACTGAGCAGACGTGTCTCACTGCAGCTCCCGACATCCGTGCTACATCCTGACCCTTAGCCGACTAACAAACCGGCCGAAATACTCACCCAGTACTGTCGGGTGATCCGGTGACTCCTGCCTTCTCCTTGATGCGGACCAGGAGACGATCGACCCGGTCCCGAGCGAGCGGTGGCACTCCAGGCCGGCCTGCTGACACGTGCGCCGGCGCCATCTTGGCTGCACGAGCTGCTTCTCTCACCTCTGCAGGCACACAGACGGCGGTGTGGGACGACATGGAGACGGATCCTGTGACTGCTCCTGTAAGTGAAGCCCCCCTGTCCCCCCACTCCTCTCAGGACATAAACCCCCCGACTGCTACGATTGATATACTAGCGGCCATAGAGGCTAGTAAGACCACCCTCATGGCCTGGATGGACACTTTGGCGACCGAATGTGGCCTGATCCGTCAGGATTTGGAGAAGATGAGGGGTCGCATAACCACTGTGGAGACACGTGTGGGGGAGTTGGAAGACACATCAAGGGGGCACACACAAGATATCCGCAACCTCCAACGCTCATTGGCGCAGTTGACCGCATGCTCGGAGGATGCTGAAAACCGATTGCGCGCAATAATGTGCGGGTAGTGGGGCTACCTGAGGGGATGGAAGGCCCAGATCCGACATCCTTTGCCGAGACATTCTTTAAGGAACTCCTGGACCTCCAGTCGTTCTCCTTGGCCTATATTGTGGAGCGGGCCCACAGAGTCCCTGCCGCCCCCCGACCCTCTGGATCACCTCCTCGACCATTTCTTGTCCGCCTCCTCAATTTCAGGGATAGGGATCTGATCCTTACTACTGCAAGGAAGAAGGAATCGTCGCTGCTGTACCGTAATGCTACAATAATGCTTTTTCCTAATTTTTCACCGGAATTGCAGAAAAGGAGACGCTCATTCCAGGATGTCCGCCGGCGACTTTGCGACAAAGGCCTAAAATACAGTATGCTTTATCCTAGTAAGCTCCGGGTGCAGTTTGCCAGCTCTACAAAATTCTTTGAGGATCCGACCACGGCATCAGACTGGCTGGACTCCGTCCGTTGAATCTCAGGTCGTATGGATTGCATTTCAGAGCTGACCGCCAAGCTGCCATGCGGTAGATGTTTTAGCTTCCTGGCGGTGTGGGACTGACCCTGCAACGTTAAGGGGTCACCGAGTTAGCCGGACACTGTGCTGAGGGTACATATACTCCTATAAGGAGCGGTGGGAGAGATGGGGTATTGTGTTTTTTTCCCCCCTTGGTTTGTTCCCTCATGGACAGTTCGGACTGACTCTTAGTCATAGCCCGTGCATTGAGTACTGTGTTTTACTCTTAATACCTTACTAAGTTCTGGGATATAAATCTGCTCTACTAGTTATGGTTGTTAAGTGGAATAGCAGGGTGTTTTTTGGGATGTATGGTTCTGTTTGTTTTACTCTGACTGATTTTCCTCCCCAGGTCTGGGCACACATGTGTATATCAATCTGCTCCTCAGGACGCTCTAGTTTCACGGTTTTTCACGTGTTCTGATGGCAAATGATATACAGATTGTCTCGTGGAATGTACGGGGCCTGAACTGCAAATTTAAAAGGGCTTTGGTACTTAGATTTCTTTTTTTTTAAATAAATTCTTTATTGAACAGTTACGTAACA
>NW_017307245.1:652199-671118 GCF_000935625.1 Nanorana parkeri | reverse complement strand
AAAGCACCCTAATTTCACCCAACCCCGATCGCACTGTGGAGCTTATTCGTCAGAAGTGCAACATGTGCGCACACCGGCCCGCTCCGCAGTTGTCGAACGAGCACGCCACTAACCCGCCGACAATTGTACGATTCTCGGCGGCTTTTCTAGCATGCTCCTTTGACAAAAGACGTGCGGCCGTACAGTAAAAACGGTTGCACGCCTTCCATACACCTTACGATTATTGTACGATCGTGGGATTTCCCGCGATTATCGTATGATAATCGCAAGGTGTATGGGCACCTTCACATTCACATCAGTCCCTGACCTCAATAAGCTTACACTCTAAGGTCCCTATTACAATTGCTTACATACACACACACATACTAGGACAATTTTAGACTGGACCCAATTATCCTACCAGTGTGTCTTTGGAGTGTGGATGGAAACTGGAAAACATAGAGGAAACCCACGCAAACACAGTTGCAATCTAATTTAAAGATCACTCTGGTATTTAAGGCTACTGGGTTGCTCTGCAAAGAAGTAGAATGTGTGTGAACGCTCTCAACCTAAGAGAAACCAGTGCCATATTGCTGTAAAAACTCTTGCTGTATCTGGGTCAGTGACGTAGTAGTCAAGCAGGGATAAAGATGACAGCCCCAAAAACAGGAATGGCAACCTCCATATAGCAGTCGTGAAACACTCAGTTAGACATGTCTGGAATATGGGGAACAGGGTACACAGCAAGCATGCAAACATTAACTGTGTATACCCAGGTTAAGGTGCAGCATGAGAGAAGTACCATATGCATGAGTGACAATGCCTCAGACAGGCATGGAGGAGGGCTTCTTCATTAGGGTACCAGGAGACGTCCTTAGAGGTTCTACTGCTAGCTGCTATTGCAAATCAGCCCAGTTGCAGCTTCAATGTTCCCCCTGCAGGCCATGGTTCTTAGGCCTGCTTAGATTGATATTAGCCTGACGGGACACCTTCTTTCCGAGCACCTGATGTCACCCTTATAAGCATGGGAGATGAGGAGCTGCTCATGTCTATGGTAAGTAAAAGCATCAGCTGCAGGGACATTCTATTCTTGGCATGGCCCTTTAAAAAAGCGCCCCTACCTAAACAAAGGGTTTCCAGGAATTCCAAAATCCCCCTTAAGCTGGCTATACACAGATCGATTTTTGGACATTTCCTGACGAATCGATCGAAATAAGATCCATTGGTGGCCCGGCTGGCATCACCGGACTAAACAGAAGTCAACTAATCAGTTGACTTTTGACAAAGGAGCCAGGTGAAGAATTGTCAGCCGAACAGTGATTGCAACCAATGAGCTGCAGTCACTGATCAGGTATTCTGACAGAGGTGGGTGCCAGCTGTCTGCATAAGGGAGCCTGTCTGCCAGCAGGAAAGATCCGTCCATGTTCCATCTTCCATTCTCATTTTGTTTACAATAGCATCATTGGTTGCTAAGACGCTGGTGGACCCAAAGCGTCATAGGTTGTTATGAAGCTCCCTTCTGCATTCTAGCACCAGTGAAGATGTGCAGGTAAGCCACCTGTCAACCAATGATACTTTGCGGGCAGCATGGTGTCATTGATCGCTAGGGCACAGTTGAAGATTCAGCAGGCCGGTGAACTGGCCAGACAGTTTGCAGATTTGTTGAACTGCAAATAACTTGAGTTCAGGTCAAACTCGTGGTCAACCTGAATCTGATGCTCATACCTATTAGTTAACACCAACAAAGTTAGTGTTGTCACCAGGGGCGTCCCAAGGCTGGGTGTCACCCGGAGTGGTTACCGGGTGACACCCCGACGTGACATCATCGCGCATGCGCGTGACGTCACCACGGGGGTGTGCAATGACGTCTTCGCACATGCACGGCAATCTCATTGATACCTGCTGGCGGCCTTCTTGGGGATGGACACCGGCAGAGAGAGGGGACAGTCACCCGGCGGGATAAGGTATGCCGCCAGGTCCCCTCCTCTCTCCCGGTGCCTCGACTTTTCAGAGGGGGTGACACCAAAATGACTGTCAGTCATTTTGGTGCCACCCCTTCAATGGTGTCACCCGGGTGCGGGCCGCACCCCCCTTGTGAAACCACAGGTTGTCACTGATTAGTGTTGTCACTGAACACCAATGCCAAATCAGTTTTGCACTAAACACCAAAGAAAGCCAAAGTTTTACATTAAAGGTGTACATTTTATTTTTTTATTCTTTTATTTATTATTATATCCACAGCTCACTGATTATGCTAAAGTACCATGAGTTTACACCAGGAAACTACTTCAGGGGTTCCCCAAGACCTACACCTTTTTTTCAGGGGGTACCCGCGGAGAGAAGAGGTTGAGCAAGGCTGCCTTGGAGAATAAATGAGGAAAAGAGGGGCAAGAGATAATGTCGGCAGGGTCATCATTACTGAGGGAATTGTATAGTGAATAAGGGAAATGGGTTTTTTGAAAGACATTGAATGGCTGGATTGGTGACTCACCCTCCAAATTTCTGGAAATGAAGAAATGTGGGTTCTCCTTCATAGGGTTTAAAATCTACACAGGACTTCAAACGAAACATCTCAAAAGCCTTCAGAATAGCTCCCTTAGCATTTAGGTCTGAAATTAAAAATAAAGCACACATGAGGCTCGGTTCATTAACCACTTGAAGACCAGGTGTTTACACCCCCTTCCTGTCCAGGCTATTTTTCAGTATTCAGCGCTGCGATACTTTGATTGACATTTATTCCGTCATGCAGCGCTGTACTGAAATGAATTTTATACCATTTTTTGGGGACAGATAGAGCTTTCTTTTGGTGGTATTTAATCACCACTGCAGGGCTTTATTTTTTACTATATTAAGGAAACATTATTGAATAGGACGTCTCAAGACGCCCTCCCGCTCCTAGCAGACGTCCGTCCACAAACAAAATTGCGCGCACCCGCAAAAAACTACCATACCCAAAATTGACCATAGACGACGCTGTAAAAGCTTTTACAGCTCATCAGTTTAGTGTTATCAGTGATTGATGGGCCTAGAACTATTCCGACGTTGGCGGCGATATGTAACATGTGCGGCGTAATGGGAGAAATCGTCGTTTTCGCACGTATGTGCACCTGACGCCTGTTTGCATGCGTGTATGTATGGGGGGGAAAAAAAATCATTCTTTTTTAATTTGTAACTTTACATTTTTGGGGGGGAAACTAAAAATGTTTTTTTCCTAATTTTTTTTTTCCACTTAACTTTATTGCTATCACATAGGGGGCTAAGAAAGTGATGTGGAAGTGATGTAACATACATACATCAGTTCCGCATTCTGACAGCGGAGAGGGGACCGGAGGGAGATCGTGTACCGACCTTTACAACTTTTGTCTTGGCATTCAGAAAATATATAATGTTGGGGGGTTTTAAGTAATTTTCAGGCCTAAAATGTGGAATAAAGCATGGGTACAAAAAATGAAAAAAAGGCCTCAGTCATGAAGGGGTTAACGGGCATCGCTGCCTGTTTTCAAATGTCGCTATTTCGCGCGCACGTGAGGGGGCGTGGCTGAGCGGACGTCTAAAGACGCCTGCTCAAATCTAGAGAGCTCCTGGCCGCCCGTTTTTTTACAACGGCCGGCCGGGAAGTGGTTAAAGAAGCAATGAAATCTGGAAATTGTGTCCAAAAAAAGACAGGCAGAGGAAACCCAAGCAAACTCCTTGCAGATAGTGTCCAGACCAGGACTCAAACCAAGGACCTCAGCGCTGCATTTTTAGGTGCAAAGGTTCCCTTTAAAAGCAAAAAGAGCTTTTGTTTCAGGGGAGTACTTTTTCTTATTTCTTCTGTGTGTTTTTTTTCAACTTATGTTGATTGGGCCTCTTATCTCAGTTTGCTCCAGGAGGAGCATTTACTTGTTTCTGAGCATCTGTTCTTGGACCTGCCTTTTGTTCACTGTACACTGTTGCTTTGTTTGAAAGAAAGAAAAAAAAAACTAAGCGCAAGAACAGTGTGCACCTAAAACCACCTCACATTACATCACTCACATCCACTGCACTACCACTCAGGGATACAATAAAATTTAGGCATACACCAGTTAGGTCTATTATCGCTGATTTAAACTGTACTGCTGCTGGCCAATTTTACACTGCAGTATCATCTGCAGTATCTTAATTCTTGTAGCAAAACCCCAGCCTGTGCTTCTGGTCTCTCTCTTGCTATTTGAATCTGTCCAATTTTACACCATGGTGACATCTGCGGCCTCTTAATTCTTGTAGTAAAGCCCCAGCCTGTGCTTTTTGTCTTTAGTAAATTTAGCCCAGGTTTTTTTCAGGGAGGTGCCTTCCCCTCCCCCCCCATCTGCGGAGTGGGGTTAGGGGGGGCTGGGAGAGAGCACCCCCCTGAAACGATGTAGATAGCACAGGAAGCAATAGCTTCTTTGCTATCTGCAGGTTTTTTTTTTAGCCAATAGCAAACTAGCTATTGCACCTGCCTTCTGCTGCTTTCAATCACCAGAAGAGGACCTGATAGAAAAAATCAGGTCCTCCTCTGCTGATTGACAGCAGCAGTGGGCGGGTGCATTAGCTAGTTTGTTATTGGCTATTGCAAAGTGCAATAGCCAATAAGAATCTAGCTATGCATTCCTATGCTTTTTTTTTTTTTCTGACTGATGTCAGAAAAAAAAAAATGATCGCAGGGAAAGGTTTACTTTGCTCAATCGAGCTGAGTAAACCTTTCCGGAAGGAAGTGTTTCTCTCCCGGGCGGCCGGAAGCCACTATCTAATAGCAGGAGACTCCTGGAGTGTTCCGTAGAGTTGGGATGTCTGCTATGGGGCCCCATGATTTGTAGTTATTCCCCATAGGGTGATAATGCTGCTGTCTAAAGGTGGCTCCATTGCTTTCCCCATAACGTGGAGTCACTCTAAGACAGGAAGTGTGTTACTGGCCAGATCACCAGGTTAGACTAAAGTAAAAAAGGCCAAAAAAGAACAAAAGCAGCCACAACATGTAAGGATTGACAAACCGAAGTCCAACCGACAACCAGCTTTTAATCCATAAGGCTGAGTACTGCCAGCATACCGAGATTCCAAGCCTAGGAGCCCATTGTTCAAGCGTGGACGGCTCCTAGCCTGCATCCACATGAGCCCGGGTGTTGGAAGCTCGGCATTGGATGAAGCAGTGATAGATCATTGTATCTTTATACATATTGTCACAGCTGACAATGCCAGCCGCTACAGAGAGTTAGCCAGGGGGGGGCAAAGTTTTGCTATGGGGCCCCATGATTTGTAGTTATACCCCACAGGGTGATCATGCTGCTATCTAAAGGTGGCTCCATTGCTCCTCCATAACTACAATATGGGACATTTTTGATTTTGGGTTTAGATACACTTTAATAACAATTGTTACAGTATGGGAACTCTGCCTTAGGGATCTAAGTATTTCTTAGATAAGATAGATAGATAAGAAGATTAGCTGTAGATTAGTGATGTAGATAGAAAGGGAGATAAATAAACAGATTACCCAGATTATCCGCCAGTATGTAGGGAATGGGAAACTTCCACCGAGTGGAATCATCCCGCAGAGCATTTCTCTCTTTCTGAAACACAAATAAACTCAGTTTAATGTCTCATTCACCGTTGCCTAGGCCACTTCAAATTAATTCAAGAGCCCTTCAGTCCACATAGAGAGTCACGGGTCACCTCCGGCCAATGAGTGCTTCTGCTGACATCTGAAAAGGTCCAGAACAATTTGTGTGCTTCATTGACACAATGCACATTAACACACAACACACTCCACACTGACGTGCGCACACAGCGCTCTGTAGTGCCTTAAAGGTCATTTTGATTGCAGACGGCTACAATAATCTCTATTCTACGCCATCTGGCTGGTGTAACATACACATTCGTCAGCGTGGGCCCTAAGGAAGAGCTCTGGGCAGAATAAAGATTAACCCTTGCAGTGGGGCTTCCCTTGCATTGCAAGGGTTAGGTGCTTGTTTTGGTCTAGGGGCAAAAATAACAAAAATATATTCATCCGGCCCTAGACCGATCCCCACAGCCTCTTCTTCCCGAGCTCCGGCAGTCTAATGACCTGTGACATCATCACGTCACTCCAGTCTATTTGATGTGAAGAGGCCGAGGGACATACCACAGCCGGAGAGGAGAGGAAGAGAGGTAAGCGGTCAACTCTGCAGGACAGAGGATCGGGTGAGTATATGTTTTTTATTCTACAACCTAACCCAAATCAAGCACTTAACCCTTCTTGCAACCCCACTTCAAGGGTACATTATTATTTTGCCCTAGTTCTTCTTTTTCTTCACACCAGCTGTGTGTATATACAGTGTCAACCGTCAGCTGTCCCACTGGCCTAGCAGAGTGACCGCACTGTCACCACAGGCTCCAGGTCACCGTTCACGATAGGGAGCCAGTGGGACAGTCTCCAATCATGTGATCTCTGTGACAGCCAATCACAGTGATCACATGATCAGGAAGCCCGCCACCAACTCCTGGTATTAAGTTTCCCTTGAAGGGCCACCGTGAGGCAGCTGCAATGGGTTAAAGTATTATGTGGATGGAGGATTTCTCACTGCTGAAATGACACAGTACAGGTCCTACCATTCCCCAATGTCCTTTCTTCTTGTCCTTTAGATGGATTTATATGTGCTACCTTAAAGTGAACCGGTGCTTTCACTATGCAGGGCAAAGCACCGGGTTCACTGTATAGCTCCCCTCCCACCCATCCCATCTAGCAGCACATTTTCTTCACTGCTGCTCTGTTCAGCTGCTAGAAGTGCAGAAGCATAGCCCTGTGTAAGCTCCAAGTTCTGCTAGTTGGAGCTTACACAGAGCTAAGGACTGTATTTTGCTCCCATGTGACAGTGCTGGACCAATGACCAAGCACCAGCACTGGCACCTGGAGTCATATGCTCCTCTATTCTAGGGGTAACCAATTAATTTTCTCAAGGGGCCACATGGGAAACTGGGACTGTTGTGGAGGGCCAACACTTTGACTGTGAAGATGTGTAGGTATGCACACATGCATATACGTAAATTGATAGAAAATCTGACAGGGGGCAACTAGTGTAGAGGGCAATCCAATGAAGGCAACTGATAATTAGCTGTACCCTTCAGAGTGCCCCCCTACATTGGTTACATTGGTTTTCCCTATCAGAGTGCCCCCTTACATTAGGTGTCCCCATCAGAGTGCCCCCCTACATTGGTTACATTGGTTTTCCCTATCAGAGTGCCCCCTTACATTGGTTGTCCTCATCAGAGTGCCCCCCTACATTGGTTACATTGGTTTTCCCTATCAGAGTGCCCCCTTACATTGGTTGTCCTCATCAGAGTGCCCCCCTACATTGGTTACATTGGTTTTCCCTATCAGAGTGCCCCCTTACATTGGTTGTCCTCATCAGAGTGCCCCCCTACATTGGTTACATTGGTTTTCCCTATCAGAGTGCCCCCTTACATTGGTTGTCCTCATCAGAGTGCCCCCCTACATTGGTTACATTGGTTTTCCCTATCAGAGTGCCCCCTTACATTGGTTGTCCTCATCAGAGTGCCCCCCTACATTGGTTACATTGGTTTTCCCTATCAGAGTGCCCCCTTACATTGGTTGTCCTCATCAGAGTGCCCCCCTACATTGGTTACATTGGTTTTCCCTATCAGAGTGCCCCCTTACATTGGTTGTCCTCATCAGAGTGCCCCCCTACATTGGTTACATTGGTTTTCCCTATCAGAGTGCCCCCTTACATTGGTTGTCCTCATCAGAGTGCCCCCCTACATTGGTTACATTGGTTTTCCCTATCAGAGTGCCCCCTTACATTGGTTGTCCTCATCAGAGTGCCCCCCTACATTGGTTACATTGGTTTTCCCTATCAGAGTGCCCCCTTACATTGGTTGTCCTCATCAGAGTGCCCCCCTACATTGGTTACATTGGTTTTCCCTATCAGAGTGCCCCCTTACATTGGTTGTCCTCATCAGAGTGCCCCCCTACATTGGTTACATTGGTTTTCCCTATCAGAGTGCCCCCTTACATTGGTTGTCCTCATCAGAGTGCCCCCCTACATTGGTTACATTGGTTTTCCCTATCAGAGTGCCCCCTTACATTGGTTGTCCTCATCAGAGTGCCCCCCTACATTGGTTACATTGGTTTTCCCTATCAGAGTGCCCCCTTACATTGGTTGTCCTCATCAGAGTGCCCCCCTACATTGGTTACATTGGTTTTCCCTATCAGAGTGCCCCCTTACATTGGTTGTCCTCATCAGAGTGCCCCCCTACATTGGTTACATTGGTTTTCCCTATCAGAGTGCCCCCTTACATTGGTTGTCCTCATCAGAGTGCCCCCCTACATTGGTTACATTGGTTTTCCCTATCAGAGTGCCCCCTTACATTGGTTGTCCTCATCAGAGTGCCCCCCTACATTGGTTACATTGGTTTTCCCTATCAGAGTGCCCCCTTACATTGGTTGTCCTCATCAGAGTGCCCCCCTACATTGGTTACATTGGTTTTCCCTATCAGAGTGCCCCCTTACATTGGTTGTCCTCATCAGAGTGCCCCCCTACATTGGTTACATTGGTTTTCCCTATCAGAGTGCCCCCTTACATTGGTTGTCCTCATCAGAGTGCCCCCCTACATTGGTTACATTGGTTTTCCCTATCAGAGTGCCCCCTTACATTGGTTGTCCTCATCAGAGTGCCCCCCTACATTGGTTACATTGGTTTTCCCTATCAGAGTGCCCCCTTACATTGGTTGTCCTCATCAGAGTGCCCCCCTACATTGGTTACATTGGTTTTCCCTATCAGAGTGCCCCCTTACATTGGTTGTCCTCATCAGAGTGCCCCCCTACATTGGTTACATTGGTTTTCCCTATCAGAGTGCCCCCTTACATTGGTTGTCCTCATCAGAGTGCCCCCCTACATTGGTTACATTGGTTTTCCCTATCAGAGTGCCCCCTTACATTGGTTGTCCTCATCAGAGTGCCCCCCTACATTGGTTACATTGGTTTTCCCTATCAGAGTGCCCCCTTACATTGGTTGTCCTCATCAGAGTGCCCCCCTACATTGGTTACATTGGTTTTCCCTATCAGAGTGCCCCCTTACATTGGTTGTCCTCATCAGAGTGCCCCCCTACATTGGTTACATTGGTTTTCCCTATCAGAGTGCCCCCTTACATTGGTTGTCCTCATCAGAGTGCCCCCCTACATTGGTTACATTGGTTTTCCCTATCAGAGTGCCCCCTTACATTGGTTGTCCTCATCAGAGTGCCCCCCTACATTGGTTACATTGGTTTTCCCTATCAGAGTGCCCCCTTACATTGGTTGTCCTCATCAGAGTGCCCCCCTACATTGGTTACATTGGTTTTCCCTATCAGAGTGCCCCCTTACATTGGTTGTCCTCATCAGAGTGCCCCCCTACATTGGTTACATTGGTTTTCCCTATCAGAGTGCCCCCTTACATTGGTTGTCCTCATCAGAGTGCCCCCCCCCCCCCTCACGTTCGTATTTAAATATAAGAGGGAGCTCTTAATAATTAAATTGTAATTGCAATCTGATAGGGGGTAACTAATGTAGGGGGCACTCCAATGAAGGCAACTAATATTTAGCTGTACACATCAATGTGCTCCCTAACATTGATTGCCCCCATCAGTGTGCCCCCTGACATTGGTTGTCCCCATCAGAGTGCCCCCCTACGTTGGGAATTAATGTAAGAGGGAACTCTTAATAATTAGTAGTACACATCAGAGTGCCCCCTTACATTGGTGGCCCCATCAAAGTCTTTGCTCTGAACAGCTGACTGAAGCTGCTGCGGAAGAGGAGCATTAAAGCAAATCTGTTCCTTGCTCCGCGTGGGCTGATTCAGCTCTGCACTGAAGTCCCTCTATTGACCCGGCAAAGTCATATTTCAGAATATTGAAGGTTGTTCTAGTGTGGTAACAGACGTTTCCTTTAATCAGTCCAGCCCAGTAAACACCATAAATGACCAATACCAATGACCCCAGGATCTCCCCTCCATGAAGCCAATACTCACTGGAAGCATGATGTCACCCTGGAAGAGCTTCTGACCTGGATATGAAAATACAATACAGAGGAGCGTCACTAAGACTAGCACCGCGCTACAAAGGTGTGCGTCATGTTCACATCAGATTGTGTCATGTGGAGAATAAAATACAATCAGTTTCCACACTATAGAATTCAGTAATATCTCTTTAAAGATTGAACTCCAGGCAGGTGTAAAAGAATGCAGCTTTGTATTCATGAACACATCATGAAATGTATTTTTTAAATTGAAAGCACTTAAAAGAGAGCTACGGGGTAAGTGTTTTTCCCCATAGTTCTCCTAAGGGTCACGGGAGGACATATACTGAGATACCGTGACCCAAAGCTCAGTATACCGCGAGCTACAGCTCGCCGTATACTGAGAGCGCCGCAGCCGGGACGGATCTCGACAATACTGCGTGAGTGACAGCTGGCTCTGCCTATCTAGAGGCAGAGCCAGCTGTGCCCGCCCCCTCCCCCATCCGTTCCTCCAGTCAGCACTGGGGGATCGGAGCGGGGAGGGGAATCCCTGCATGGAGCCGTGAGTGACAGTCACGGCTCCCTGCAGGGAGATGATCGAGAAGTGAGCGAGCGCCGGTATGTGTTCGCTCACTTCCCGATCTATTGAGCCGACCTGTGACAGTCTCATTGTCACAGGTCGGCTCGAACTATGAGGCTGAGTGATAGTCAATCACCTCACAGTTCTCCTTTAAACTTGACTTGGTATCAGCCTTGTGCACAGCAGAGCTCAGACTGAGGGAGAAGCAGGGATCAGCTCAGGGAGAAGGAGAAGCAGTACAAAGAGCCAGTCAGTTGTGCTGTAGTGCAGAGTGTGGAGAAGACCTGTAAGCGAGATTAAAACTGCAGCAGAGCAAGATCAGGTCCCCTTTCCTGCCAGGCAGGGCTCTGCTGTGCGGCAGAGTTGTGCAAATCTCATGACTGGATGGACAGAAATGCAGATCCTTTCACAGGATTGTGTATTTGTGTACATTTTTTCCATCTGTGTATTTGGCTGTTTGCCTGGAGTTCAGCTTTATCTTCATTCATGCAACGTCACAATGATTTCTTACCGATATTTAAGTCGGGGATATCTATGAATTCTCCAGCTTCTCCATCATCTGCAAGAATAAAATATGGCAAATTCAACTTTAAAGGAAAACTTGACTTTCACTGTAAGAAATTATATACTGTAAACATAAAAATTGCAACGCAGAGCAACTTGCCATTTAAAATTGCATGTACATTCATTCTGTGGGAACGGAGGCAACATGAAAGATGTTAGCGCATTTTCTTTCCAGGATTGTGGCCACTAGATGGAGCTGAAGAGAAATGAATACTTCTTTCCATTGCTCCTCATCGCCATCTGGTGGCCATAACGTGGTATTTACCTGCTGAGACATCTGACCCAGAAAGAAAATATGCTAATATAATTAGGGGGTTATTCACATAGGAGCCGAAGGATCCAGCTGTGGTTTCGGATGATCCTTTGGCTCTCTTTGGCCGCCGGAGCGCTTCGGTTCAGTCGAACCGTGCGGTTCCCTCTCCCAAACAATACCAGACCCTTTACGTCTGGTAGGAATGTTAGAAGGGACCCCGTGTAAAAAAAAACAAAAAAAAAAGGGTGTGGGGTTCTCCCTTAAAGTCACACCAGGCCCTTAATGTCTGGTAGAAATTTTAAGGAGGAACCCCACCTCCAAAAAGGGGGGGGGGGGTTGGAAACGTGGGGTCCCCCCTAAAATTCCATACCAGACCCTTGATCTGAGCACAGGCCTGGCAGGAAAGGGGGGGATGAGCGAGCGCCCCCTCCCTGCGATACCAGGCCACATGCCCTCGGCACTGGGAGGGTGCTTTTGCAGGGTCGCCCCTTGAAAACCACCTTGTCCCCGTGTCGATGGGGACAAGGGCCTCTTCCCCACAAGCCCTGGGGGAATGGTTGTGGGGGTGCGGGCAGGGGGCTTATTCACATGAGGGTACCCCTTTACTAAAGGGCCCCCCTTGTGAATAAGTAAGGGGTACTTTAAACAAAAATCCTTTATTTGAAAAAAAAACAACCTTTATTTCAAAAAATAAATTAAAAATGATCCATCGACGTAACCCAGGGTCAATCACGACATCCAGCGTTGTCCACGACGACGATGACTTGACAAAATAAAATATAAAACAATAAAAAATAAATAGAAATAATAATTTTTATAAACAACGACCGTCGTCCCAATGCTGCGACGAACAACTGCTGCAGAATGGCATTTTGACAGATGCCGGCAACTTATAAACAATTGGGCAGAGCTAGCAGTGACAGCTAGCTCCGCACAACTGTTTACAGTTGTAAAAGGTGAGTCATGATTGGGCAGCGTCATCATGACTTTGCCTAATCATGGCTCTCACAGTTCTCTGTGCCCTGACTGGGCAAAGTCTTGTACCTGTCCTGTGGTCAGGTGCAAGGCTTTAGCCAATCAGGGCTTCAGAAGGCGCATTGCCTTATGCGGCGCTCGGCAGGTGACGCCATGATAGTTTGTGTGTTCGGTGAACACATGAACTAGCGATGTTCGAGTTGAACTCACGATCGGCTTGAACATCGAGCCCATCCCTAGTAATCATGCCCACAATTACTTTATAACACTAATATAAACGTCTTTAATATGTGGGGGGTTGTTTTTCAGAACGGTTGTCAATTTTTAGCTGATAAGACATTCCGGAATTCTCACAGGGAGACTGCATAAGACATACAGGGTTAGTTTCAGTGCTGGCCGGGATGACCAGAAGCTCTGAGACAATATATCTACAATGCTAAGACAGCTAAACAAACTCTGCTTACTGCATATCCTGCAAAAAGGGTATCTGTGTTATGGAACAACCATTCTGAATTCTCCCTCTGTATGTTTGATGTCGGCTTTCCTGGTTTGGAAATGTCACAGGGGGTACAGGGTCAGTGTCAACAGCAACCCCCAGAACTCTAAATTATTCAGTACTGGCTCGGTGTTATCTTCAAATGTACACCTATTTCTATTGTGGCAGTGCATGGCAATACCACGGTGTAGTTTGGCAACTATGGCATCCAGGACTCTCAGCCAGAGGGGCTGAGAGGGTCCAGAGTGTGAATCATTTTATAAGGAAGAACCTGGCCTTTCAGATTCTTCCAGGTTTTCAGAATTGTAGCCGGGATCTGGAGCTCTGGAGATTTCTTGGAGTTGTGGGTGGGATGAGATCTTCAGTCCTGGGGCCAGGTGTTACCAATGACCAGCCTGGGCTGATCAGGTGGCTGAGAGTAGCCTCATTAAGAAGCCAGCCCAGTGCTCAGTGGAGGGTTTTGTGTGTGTTTGTAGGAGTCACACGGCCACAAGCAGACTCACGTGTGTGCTGGATGCACGTGGAACAGCCAGCGGAGGCTGGGAGAGGTCGGTGATCGAGGGACCTGTTGGATGCACAGCTGAGAGAGCAGTGTGAGTATCACACAGAGGTGTGCTGAGACATTTGGAGCTGAGGAAAGCTACTGAGGACTGTATATGCTGAGGAAAAGCGGATTCTTATAAGACGTGCACAAATTGTTCTGTTTCATTTATGTTGAAGATGAATAAATACTGTCCATTTTATGTTCAAGTCGGCTTCAGGAGTGGTCACCATTGAGCTAAGCTCCCCAACCATCACACAATGTTTAAATTGCCACAACAACCCCCTTTCACCCCTTAAACGTGCCCCCTTCCACTCCCAGGCCCCACAGCATCCACAGGGACTGCTATGGCTATTGTTGCGCCACTGCTCCAAACATCCATCACAGCTGATGAATTGAATATAAGCACTGCCAAGTACTTCCACATAGTATAGCTCCGGAACATAGATGATGGCATATAGTCATTGTAGGTAAGGTATGCATTTACAGCTTCATCTGTAAACATAGAGAAGGGGGCTGGGTGTTGTATTGCTTTTTACGTGTATGTTCAATAAAGGTACTTTGATTGCTACGTCCTTGTTTCACATGCATCCTGTGGTGGTTAGTTCCGTGGTAGTCCTCAAGGCGGTTGTTGGATTTCAGATACTGTGAATTTCTACCAGAATCCTGATACAACCCCCCCAGCATTACAGACTTTGTACTCGCTTCATTTTAATTATTTGATTTATGGTACCCTTATTTTCTTATTACATTGGTGGGCAGTTATGATGACTGTAGACTCTCCAACTAAGGAGTCGATTCATGAATGGACATGGTGCATCTACACTGATCTCTTCAGAATAGTAGCAGGGAAGAATCTGCAATAAAGGAGGGCTCTTGTTAAAGTATATGTAAAGGGAAGACTTGTTTCCTGGTTTTGGATTGAGTAGGAAAAGGTTTTATCTTCTGTCAAGCTTTTATTGCTATTTGTATCACCTCGGGAAATTCACTTCCTTATTGGTGCTGGTGATTAATTCTATAACGTATTAGAGTTGTCATGAGAACAAGAGATTTAAGGAAAACTTCCAATGAGGACAACTGTTCTGGTGACAACTGTCTAGGAGGGGTTCTTCTGTCACTTTGGGAAGTCTTGCAATGGGGACAAATATTCTGGTGACAACTGTCTAGAAGGGGAACTTTTGTCATGTTTGGAAGTCTTCCAAAGGGGACAAAAGTTCTGGTGACCATTGTCTAGGAGGAGAACTTCTGTCACTTTGGGAAGTCTTCCAATTGGGACAACTGTCTAGAATTGGAACTTCTGTTATGTTTGGAAGTCTTCCAAAATGGAAAAATAGTCTGGTGAGAACTGTCTAGGAGGGGTTCTTCTGTCACTTTGGGAAGTCTTGCAATGGGGACAAATGTTCTGGTGACAACTGTCTAGGAGGGGTTCTTCTGTCACTTTAGGAAGACTTGCAAACAGGACACATATTTGGTAGCTGTCTAGGAGGGGACCTTCAGTCACTTTTGGGGGGGGTGTGTGTGTGTTTGGGGGGGGTGTGTGTGTGTGTGTGTGTGTCGGGAATTCTCCCCAGCAGGAAACAGACAGCAAAACATAATCTGATAGGGATGTCAACACTTCCCTACTCTATGCAAAACCTTTTGGCTTTACACATATTTCACCAAAATTCAAGCCCCCCTTCAAACCTTTGTGGTCTGCCAATGCACCTCAATGGCAGAAAACAGAGATGACCACTTTTTTGTTGTGCAGCACACCAAAAGACAGAGCACGGTTGTTGTGGTGAGCTGCAGAATGGGTGCATTGTCCACTACTGTACTTTTGCCTTGGGGTGCCATTCTAAATGAATATTTGACCATAGTGAAATCATGTACTTTGACAATCATCTGTGCTTTGTGTTGCAGAGCCATTCATTTCAAGTGGCACTCCAACACACCTTGACAGTGCAACTTAACAAATATATGTTTTATCACACCACAAGGCACAGATGGGAGCCATCTGTACACTCACTGTGTTGTACTGCATTGGAACAGAAGGATCCAATTTTTGGGTGCGTTAGTGTCGCATCCTGTTCAAAATGAATGGACTACCTTACCATAATGCCTAATAACGTGCCTGTGGTAAAGCAACACAAATCAGTAGACATGTGCTCTTCACATTCTGTACCTCCCCCGGGAGGACGCGGCTACACGGCGACTTGAACCTACACATCTGTGCAGGTCTGGGTGCCCACACTTGGATTGCGGACTGTCTGCGTCCAAATGCAGGGACATGGATCTGCAGGTTCAAGTTGGCGTGTAGCTGCGTCCTCCCTGGGGAGGTAAAGGCGGTTGCACGCAAATACACGGGAGCAGATCTCTGTATGGGGGTCCATGCTGTACGAATGTGAATGAGCCCTTACATGAGTATGTATGTTTCACCCAGCTATATGCATGGCACTAGTACCCCTAGGTGGTGCTGGTATAGGAATTTCACATTCCTAAATGAACCCCATAGTGTTACAAGGTAGATACATGAAAACCAATACATCAATGGGGATGGTACAGACTGTTTATACTTCTATGTAAGCATTACAAACATCCATGGACAGTGGAACAGCATAAATAAAATGATTCTCATGTTTCCAGATATTTGCTCTTACCCAGGACTTTTGATTGTTGATTTATCTGAAAAAAATAAATAAAATGAATTATTTAATACAATGGAAACCACTTGCAGAACAATGTTTCCCTAACTGCTATGCTGCTGAACGGATCTGAGGTGACCCATGTACAGTCCAATGCCCACAAGCGATGTGACAACCAAGCATTGCTTGCAATAATCGTGCAGTGCAATGGTTACTCTGATCGTTATTGCTCACGAGGAATTTACGTTATGAGGAGAAACTCTCAATTGTTCTTTAGGCTGCGTTCACACCTGGGCGTACCATAGGCGCGTTTTTTCTGCTCGTTCTTCAGCTCGTTTTTTCGTTCAGTGAAACGCGCGTTCGACGCTCGTTTTTTATACCTCCCTGGCGGTATGATATATTTTTTTTTTATTTTTTTTTCCTTATTTTCTCTATCTTTTTTTTTGGGGGGGGGGGTGTTTTTTTTAAACTTTCAAACGTCCCGCCGGTTCCGCCCCTGTGCGACGCGGCCACTCGCAAGGGACGGAAGTCGGCAGCAGTCGGAGGACACAGCCGGGATCGCGGACAAGGTAAGTCCTACGTTGTATTCCAAGTCTGGCTCGGGGGTTACCGCTTTGTTATCCCCGAGCCACACTCGGATATACCCCCAAAGAAGCTCCTGTACTATTTGGGCGTAGGGCATTTTTCAGCGCGTTTCCACGGGCTGAAATACGTCCAGGTGGGAACCATGCCCATAGGGATTCATGGCATTTCACTTGCTGAGCGTTTTTCAGCACTTCGATCAGCTCTGGAAAACGCCCAGGTGTGAACCCAGCCTTAAGGGCTTGTTCACACCAAATGCAGACCAGATCTGCATGAGTTTCTGCACGTGCAGTGGGTTGTGCTGCGTTTTTTGGCGCGTTTTTGATGCGTTCCGGGCCCTTTTTGTTAAATTTAGAATGGGCTTTTATCACATTCCAGGGCATTTGCATGCGTTCCAGAGCAGGTAAAATAGGGCTTGCTGCTGTTTTTTTACCTGCTCTGGAACGGAACGCTGTGATGTTAACTGGAGCTAAAAATACCATAGGAATACATTGGACGCAGTTTTGATCCGGTCTGTAACTGCTCTGCACCTGCTCCGCGCTTGGTGTGAACAAGGCCTCACTCTGTAATTGGCTTTTTCATTAAAAAGAGCAAATTAGGCTGAACATGTACAAAGGGCATAAAACCACAGTGAGCAATCGGAAATGTAGCTGAACTGCGCTCTCGTGCTGGTTGATAAGGGATATCTACGCTTTGATCTGTTATTGCATTAAAGATTAATGTTTTCTGAATGCTTTAACTGCATCCAGTCACAACACCCTGGTGCGTGCTTTATAAACCGTTTGCATAGCAAAACAGCTATGCGAACAAGATTCGCAACACAATATGGCCACTAGGTGGAGCCGAGGAGCAGAGAAAATTCCTATACTCCTAGGCTGCACCTAATGGCCATCATGGGCTGTGAATCTTGTTTGCATAGCTGTTCATTATGCCAATTGTATATGCAGGGCCGGATTTCCCACAAGGCCAACCGAGGCCCGGCCTCGGGGCAGCACGGGTGAGGGATTCCTATCTCCCGATGCCTGGGACATGCAGTTCCGGCGGGTAGGTGTTTTCCACATTTAGCCCTGCTTTGGGCAAGCAGAGCCAAATGTACAGCGGGGAAGCCGCCGCTTGTTTTGTACAAGTGATCCCGGCGATGTTGCCGAGATCACTGTATGCAGCCTGAAGGTCTGCTTGAAGCAGGGCAGCGGTATGCCTTGCTGTGCCTGTGTGTTCATGGAGACACACACAGCTTACTAACGCACATACGGGTGACCCCATAGGACCTTGAAAGGGAAAGGAGCCACCCTAAAACAGGATACAGAGCAAGTGCTCAGGGGACCAGCTCATTCTGCAGGAAAATAGAACTTTTATACATAAAGGAGCAGCGTCCATTGTAAGTGATTTTCATCAGCATTTGAAATGGCTTGAAAACCTCTTGACTTTAAAGCCACCCTATACAGTATACACTGAGTGGCCAGATTATTATGACCACCCCATCAGTACTTCTTTGGGCCACGAGATGTTGAAAGGTGATGCGAGGAATCTGACACTGCACTGTTGCCCTTCTGTTGTCTTGCCACTCTCCGTTCTGCCCTAACATTGACTAGTCGCTGACGGCCACAATTCGCACGTTCAGACCCAGATTTTCGGCTGACAGTCCAGTCTTTAAACACTTTAACAACAGCTGCTCTTGAACATTTAACGAATTCTGCTGTTTTGCTGATACTCGCTCCATGGCTCCGAGCGCCAACAATCATCCCACGTTCAAAGGCTGTTAAATCGTGTTGTATCGTGTTGTAAATCGTATCTTCAGAAACAAATCACTTCTACTGTCGTGGTAAACAACCTGCTTCCCTATTTATAATGGTCTGGCCCTCTAGCAAGTTCAGCGCAAAATTATAGCTAATTTGCCTACAAACGTCAGGTGGTCATCATAATCTGGCCACTCAGTGTATAAGCCCTGTTATGCAGATTTTTTAGCTCTAATCTCTAAAAAGTGCAACAACCAAAATCCTATGCCTGTGTACACGGGAGCTCAGCTCCTGTAGCTCAACACTTGGTAGAAACATGACCTACTTTTGCAGCAGAATGGGGTGTTTTTGGCCCCTTAGACTTCATTGGAAGAGGCTGCAGAAGCCTGAATACAGCAAAAATGAGCATTTCTGAAGACTACACTACCGTCTCCTTCTCCTAGTACCTAACTTTCTATTGTATAAACCAAAAACACTCAGGCCTGAATACGCCTACAAAAACACGCAACAATGCAAAAACAAAAAAGCTCCAAATCGCCTGGAAACGCTCACACTCAGGTGCGAATGCAGCATAAAGGGTTAGTTCACCTTTTCACAAAAAGTAAAAGGT
>NW_017307245.1:646765-650933 GCF_000935625.1 Nanorana parkeri | reverse complement strand
TGTACCAGTCTTGCCACTCTCCGTTCTGCCCTAACATTGACTAGTCGCTGACGGCCACAATTCGCACGTTCAGACCCAGATTTTCGGCTGACAGTCCGGTCTTTAAACACTTTAACAACAGCTGCTCTTGAACATTTAACGAATTCTGCTGTTTTGCTGATACTCGCTCCATGGCTCCGAGCGCCAACAATCATCCCACGTTCAAAGGCTGTTAAATCGTGTTGTATCGTGTTGTAAATCGTATCTTCAGAAACAAATCACTTCTACTGTCGTGGTAAACAACCTGCTTCCCTATTTATAATGGTCTGGCCCTCTAGCAAGTTCAGCGCAAAATTATAGCTAATTTGCCTACAAACGTCAGGTGGTCATCATAATCTGGCCACTCAGTGTATAAGCCCTGTTATGCAGATTTTTTAGCTCTAATCTCTAAAAAGTGCAACAACCAAAATCCTATGCCTGTGTACACGGGAGCTCAGCGCCTGTAGCTCAACACTTGGTAGAAACATGACCTACTTTTGCAGCAGAATGGGGTGTTTTTGGCCCCTTAGACTTCATTGGAAGAGGCTGCAGAAGCCTGAATACAGCAAAAATGAGCATTTCTGAAGACTACACTACCGTCTCCTTCTCCTAGTACCTAACTTTCTATTGTATAAACCAAAAACACTCAGGCCTGAATACGCCTACAAAAACACGCAACAATGCAAAAACAAAAAAGCTCCAAATCGCCTGGAAACGCTCACACTCAGGTGCGAATGCAGCATAAAGGGTTAGTTCACCTTTTCACAATCCTAGGGTTGCCACCTTTTCTTCAAGCGAAACCCGAACACTCTAGCGACGTGCAGACATTTTATTTTTGGGAGAATGAGTCGCGGCTTATTCATATGTGAATAGAGCCACCCATACGTATGTAAACATCCCAGTTGAGACTCTTTTCAGTGGGGGGCCAGTAGCCAATGTCTTCATTTTGGTTGCCCCTGTCCGCCTGACATCTTGTGTACTGGGTTTCTGCTGACATGAATCCCGGACACAGCATTTAAAACCCGGACTGTCCGGGTGAATCCTGGACAGGTGGCAATTCCCCCCCCCCCTCTAATTTTAATATTCCCAAACTGGAGCTGAAGGGTGCTATAAAGGCTTCAACAAAAGCTTAAAAGAAGCTCTCCAAAAGGTTCCGAAAAAGCTTCTCCTGTCTGAGCATAAAGCTCTTCTGAGTTTAGTGTCACTTTAAGAATCTAAAAGCTGTACATTTCAAGTTCAGGTCTTCTTTAAAGTGACACTAAACTCAGAAGTTTAATCCTAAAAATACATTCAAGTACCTTTTTAACTATGATGAACAATGTATCTTATTTGTGTATCACTCGGCTGTAGATCCTCCAATCATCTCTGAATTGGTGCTGACACTGTCCTTCCTTCTGGAGGGGGGCTACTTTTGTTCCCCATGGTCCCTGTGTGTGTTGTAAAGTAGTCACCGCTCCAACCTCGCTCCTGTGATGGAATACAATCTCATGTTTAGTTTACCAATTTGTATTGAGATTGTAATCCATCACAGGAGCGAGCTTGGAGCGGTGACTACTTTACAACACACACAGGGACCATGGGGAACAAAAGTAGCCCCCCTCCAGAAGGAAGGACAGTGTCAGCACCAATTCAGAGATGATTGGAGGATCTACAGCCGAATGATACACAAATAAGATACATTGTTGGTAATAGTTAAGGGACTTGAATGCATTTTAAAGGTTTAACTTCTGAGTTTAGTGTCACTTTAAAGAAGACCTGAACTTGAAATGTACAGATTATAGTTAGTAATAGTTAGGCTGGGTTTACACCTTGGCGTACGGAATATGCGCGTTTGCACCGCGATTTGCGATAAAAGAAACGTTTACGAGGGCTATCCGGCTGTATCCTAATGGATACGCGCGGAAAATACGCCCCAAAGAAGCTCCTGTACTTCTTTGGGCGTAGGGCGTTTTGCAGCGCGTTCCTACGGGCTGAAATACGCCCAAGTGGGAACCATGTCCATAGGCAATTATTGGTTTTCACATGTTGAGCGTTTTACAGCGCGTAGGAACGCGCTGTAAAACGCCCAGGTGTGAACCAGGCCTTAAGGTACCTGAATGTATTGTAAGGGCTTGTTCACACCAAATGCAGGCCAGATCTGCATGAGTTTCTGCACACGCAGTGCAGTGGGTTGTACTGCGTTTTTGCTGCGTTCCGGGCCGTTTTTTTTAAAAAAATGCGTTCTAGGGTGTTTGCATGCGTTTTTGATGCGTTTTCATGTGTTCCAGAGCAGGTAAAATAGGGCTTGCTGCAGTTTTTTAGCACGCGCGTCGCCACGTAAACACGCGTCGGGTGCGCCTACGTATGAAAACGACGAACGCGCTACACATGTTGGGTATCGCCGCGCACGCCGGAGTGAGCAATAATTCTAGGGCCAGTATTTTACTGCGTCTTCTGTGGACTTTTTGGGGTACTGCAGTTTTTCGCTGTTTTCACGGACGCACGCAATTTGTAAACTGGGCATGTTGGGTATCGTTTTACTCGTTGTAACCTCATCTTTTATATTTCATTTAAAAAATGGGTATTTTGTTGTGTTTTGGGGCATTTAATTAAATTTATCACTAAATTTGGGGGTTTAATAAGGAGTTGCGCTAATATTGCGCAACATAAAAATTTGCAACTACCACCATTATATTGTATAGGGTCTTGGCATTCAGAAAATATATAATGTGTGGGGGTTTAAAGTATATTTCAGGCCTAAAATGTGGAATATAACATGGGTGCCAAAAATGCAAAAAAGGCCTCAGTCATGAAGGGGTTAGTGTTGCGAGCTATGAATGTGAATAACATAAACCACATAAAGGCATATTCAGTAAAACAATGCAACAACCAAGATGCCAAAACTTTATGTAACTTTAAGATACTTGAATGTAATTGTAAGATTTAACTCCTGAGTTTAGTGTCACTTTAAGAAATGCCCTTGTAAGTATTTTCAGTCAAAAACCTCTCTGATTGCTGCGGACGGTTCTCATCACAATTGATCCGTTGTCTTATGATTATTTTTGGCTAGAGAAAATTGCATCACGTATGAAAGAAAAAAACAGGTCTGATTGGAACTGATTAACAAATCTCTCATTAAAATGTTATATAGTTCTGATTTGAATTGATTAAACCCCTCCATCTAATGAATTCATCAATTGTTAATGATCAGCCGTTGGAACCATGCTTACCGTGAAAGTTGCCACGTTCACGTAGAAAAGCGCGAGGCAGCAGAGGACGAGGAGTGCCCGGACCACCATGTTGGCTTAGTGGCGGAAACTCACTGACATCGGCCTCCTCGTCTCCCCAAACTTATATCGGCCCCCGTGGACTTTGCACGATTTATCATCTTCATGTTAACTAGATCTTGCTGTTATCTAAGGAATTACAATGGGTGCTGAGAGCACGCGATGGTTCCTTTTATCTTCAGCTAGTTCATTAGCCATAAACTGATGACTGACACTTCATCTTTACCTGCTGGAAGATTAACTTTTATTTCTGTCATGACTGACCATATAACACTTATCTCTACATATTAACTTCTAATTATGCAATAAACGTTACAGCCAAACATGAACATTTTCTGCATTAAAGTGAACCTGGTCCATGCAGGGCAAAGCAACGGGTTCAATTAAAGGGTTTATTAAACCCTCACGTTTTGTTGCATATACAGGTGAAACTCGCATAATTAGAATATCGTGCAAAGTTCATTTATTTCACTAATTCAACTTAAAAGGTGAAACCTAATATATGAGAGAGACTCATTTCATGCAAAGCAAGATAGTTCAAGCCGTGATTTGTCATCATTGTGGTGATTATGGCTTACAGCTCATGAAAACCCAAATCCACAATCTCAGAAAATGAGAATATTGAATGCAATCAATAAAACATAGCGGTGAGGGGGGAAGAAGCCGCCCACAGGGCCCCTGTTGCCATGGCGCCCTGTGCGGCCGCACGGCTCGCACACCCTTAAGGCCGGCCCTGACTGTGAGGTCAGCAGTCTTTCCCATGATTGTGATTTCCTACTGAACCAGACTGAGACCATTTAAAGGCTCAGGAACCCTTTGCAGGTGTTATGGCTTAATGAGCTGATTAGAGTGGGACACTTTGGGCCTAAAAATTTGCCCCTTTT
>NW_017307245.1:639439-646364 GCF_000935625.1 Nanorana parkeri | reverse complement strand
TATAAATATTTCTCTAGCAAGCAGTAGAGCTATGCAAAAACTTTTTTTTTTGAAACAGGTTTAAACTTACCTGTGTCTTCGCAGTGCGCTCCCGTCTGAACTTCTGAAGAGTCTTGGGCGGGCGCAAAGCATCTTGGGGCGGGCGCATGGCAGTTCAGATGTTCGGCCGGGAGACGAGGAGAGACACAAGATAGGTCTATGGAGGAGCATGCACCCGCACAGATACCGTGGACATGAGAGAAGAGGAGGACAGAGGAGTCAGCGCTGGATCGGAGACCCGCACCGGCGCTGGAAGGACAGCTGAAAAGGACAGTAAAAATGATCGAATAAAGAGGCATCATTTAGGGTAAGTCCTTACACTAACATTGGGTGGGGGAAAACAAAATGGCCTTTAATGTCACTTTAACTACCACCTTCTCCAACTGCGCATATTCACCTTCTCTTCAATTCCCTGCCAATCTGGTCGGACGCCAGGAGAGAAAAGACATAGCTGGTACTATATGGGCACAGGTTCACCTTTAAAAAAGTAAAGCAGAACTCTGGGAAAATTAAATCTTAACCCCTGCAGAGGGGCTACCCCCGCACTGCAAGGGTTAAAGGAGAACTATGAAGTGAAGTTTCCACTCACACTCTTAGTTAGAGCTGACGTGTGACAATGAGACTCACAGGTCGGCTCTATAGATCGGGAAGTGAGCGAACACATACCGTCGCTCACTCACTTCCCGATCATCTCCCTGCAGAGAGCCGTAACTTTTAGTCACTGCTCCCTGCAGTGATTCTGCCCCCTCCGATCATCCAGCGCTGAGTGGAGGAACGGACGGGGATGGGGTGGGTACAGCTGGCTCTGCCTCTAGATAGGCAGAGCCCGCTGTCAATCATCCAGCAGGTTGGATCTCCACAGTATTGTCAGGATCGGTCCCCACTGCGGCGCTCTCATCATATAGCGAGCAATAGCCCGCCCTATACTGAGCTTTGTGTCACGGGAGGAGGTTAGTATATGTCCTCCTGTGACCCTAAAGAGAACCATGGGATAAAAAGGTTACCTCACAGTTCTCTTTAAGTGCTCGTTTTGTCTAGGGAGCTAAAATAAGAGTTATACTCACCCAAACCACAATCTCTGTTTGCTCTTAGACCGATCCATTTAGCCTCGCTCCCCATCCTCTCCAGTGGTCTAAGGTCCTGTGAGTCATCAAGTCCTATACAGTGTATAGAATGTGAGGATGCTGAGGGACATTCCATCACTGGAGCAGAGTCAGGCTGGAAGGAGCGGTGTGTAAGCAAGCCGGGATCATGGTGTGGGTGAGTGTATCTTTGTTATTTTAGCTTGTTTTAGACAAAGCAAGCACTTAACCTTTTGCAGTGCAGGGGGAGTCCTATTCCAAGAGTTATGATTTGCAGGGTTATTCACAAAAGGGTGAAGAGTTTGGAGAAGGCAGGAGAAGTGACCAATCTAGGACAACATAGCTGGACTGGAAAGTGAGCTGAATTGTATAATTTTTCCAAATCAGCCATTTTGGCCTATATTGTTCACTTCACCAGCCTTCTCCAAACTCTTCACCCTTTAGTGAACAACCCTGTTGGTTTGCCTGGAGTTCTGTTTTAAAATTCCTAACTTATGCAATAACCACCTGTCATCCAAAGCTGGCCCCTGCAGTAATTCCTTTCTGCCACTAGATGTCTTCAGTTTTCCAGGTTGAATGACTGCTGGTGTCCTTTGACCTAATTCCTCTGGGTTCGGGTTGTCATCACGGTGGCCTAGGCTCAGAATAGAACTGCATGCACTGGTATTTCTATATTATTTCTGTCATTGTGTGTATGGCAATCAGTGCAGGAGAACAGACTGACCACTGAACAAGGCCTTACTGCTGAGAGTCTGTTTTTATCTTGCATCGGTCACTGGCTAGTTTCCCAAATTCGTATAATTGCCGGAACTCTTTGACTGAATGCCCTGCAAGGATTCAGTGCAGGGTGTCGCCTGGTAAAAACATTGTCTCCCATCCGCACCATACCACCCATTTGTATGACCTTCTCACATTTTTCCAACCTCTAAGACCCCCTAACCCACCAAGATGTCATTACAAACAGTGAATAAAGGAGGGTGGGTGGGACAACCTGCTCCCCTCCATTGACCTTCCAGAAAGGGCTCCCTGCAGCCTGCTGCAGTTCCTACCCATGCGGCTCCTCCCTACCACCTGACCCTTGATATCCAATCAGGCAAGCTCTGCTATTTTCCCAAACTTGAGCCCCTTGCCCATGGACATTCCCCCCACAGTCAGGTAGCCCTTCAGATTAATATCTCCTCCAGGCTGACTATATTATAATCTGTCAGACTTTCAGATCTTTGTTTGGCACCCTCATTGGACTTTGTACATGTAAACCTTCAAATCAGGGCCCCCTGCTTTTAGGAACACGCCGTTTTTGTTGACAGCTGTGCCTTGTTTCTAATTGAGTTGTAATACTTTTAATCAAGTTCCAATGCTTGTTCCAGATCTGCTGGCTCAGAGGTGGTGGTGGGGGGTGTTCTTGTCCATGCTCCGTAGAGACGTCCAGGACCTGGCTGTGCTGTCTGGTCGGGATACCTGGATCACAAGACTAGCTGCACAGTATCACAGTCCTTTGTCAAGCCAAGCGGTTCCCATGCACATACTTCAACTGCTTGCCCAGAGTTCAGCTTTAAATTGCGGTCAGTGTCCTGAGAGAGTCAAACATGTTTGTTTGGAAGTTACATGTGTGTTTTATTGTACTATGATCCGTGTGCTGAGTTCACAGAGTTGTAACATTAATATATCACAGGATTCGAGGAAAGGAATGCAGAGTGGGGGGGAGGGGGGGGAAGTATACCTAAACTATAGGAACGCAGGCATAGCCATCCTTCCTCCTGTGTTCATCTACACAGTAATTCATAACTAAGACAGAAGGATAAAAGTGTCTTATTGATAACTTATTATATATTGATAACTTGTATTACTTTACCATTATGAACCGTAGGTGAATCTCAATTCCTTCAAGTAAATGTTCACAACCAAGATTCACCCAATGTAGATATTTCTATCCTGTAATATAAATCACATACTAGACTTATATACAGAGATATATCTTTAATCCTTGCACAGAAAATATTTCCAGAATGACATTATGTATCTCATATGTTGTAAATGATTTATGAGCCGAGTATATACATAATGCAACGCTGGAAATATTTAGAAAGTATGAGGTCTATTTATAAAAATCTGCAGAGCTTATTTATCCAACAAAACTTCAGATGCATAAATTCTTTGCGAATTATTCAGCTGTTGTGAGAATGGGGCAAAAACAAAATGTTTAAAAGAGAATTATGAGGCGAGTGATTTTTCACTCAGCCTCATAATCTGAGCCGACCTGTGACAATGAGACACAGGTCGGCTCAGTAGATCGGGAAATGAGCGAACACATAGCGGCGCTCGCTCACTTCTTGATCTATCCCTGCAGAGAGCCGTGACTGTCACTCAGGCTCCCTGCAGGGATTCCCCCCTCCCTTGTCCGATCCTCCAGCGCTGACTGGCGGAACGGACGGGGTGGGCACAGCTGGCTCTGCCTCTGGATAGGCAGAGCCAGCTGTCAATCCCGCAGCTGGGTGAATCCAGACAGTATTGTCAGGATCCGTCCCGGCTGCGGCATCTCAGTATACCACGAGCTGTAGCTCGCGGTATACTGAGCTTTGGTTAGTCCATGGTCCCATCGCACTCCTGACCGTGTGAATCCCTTCAAGAATTGGGTGCTGCGGTAGTCAACGGGTGGCAGCCGAAACAATTGTGAGCTAAAGCAGAGACACCGGCACTCCAAATTTGCAAAATACGTCTATTGACGTGCATCGTGGTAAGAAACAACGAACGTTTCGGGGTCACAAAGGATCCCCTTCATCAGGTAAAACATACTGAGCTTTGGGTCACGGGAGAACGCTAGTTTGTGTTCTCCCGTGACACTTAGGAGAACTATGGGGAAAAGCCCTAACCCCATAGTTCTCTTTTAAAAATGATTTTAAATTCATTCCGTGCCCTCTACAACAATTCTGTCTTTGACACCGCTAAAGCGGATGCCCTGTTCAGGATCTCCAGCTTCCCAGTCTTTCTGACTCGTTTCGCGAGCAATTAGACTCTGACATCACGGAAACCGAGGTTCTCGCTGCCATTTCCTACCTGAAATCGAATAAATCCCCTGGCCCTGATGGTTTTTCTAAGCTCTATTATAAGAAATGTAAGGATATTCTAGCCCCATTCTTGACTCGCCTAGTTAACGCCCTGAAATCTCAACATGCTCTCCATCCCTCCTCTTTAACATATCTATGATCCCCAAACCTGGAAGGACGCATCAGATGTAGCAAACTTTCGCCCAATCTGATTACTAAATACGGATGTGAAACTCCTGACTAAAATACTGGCCTCCATGACAAATGAATTCCTATGCACTCTAATTCACAGGGACCAGGTGGGCTTCACTCCACTCCGTCAAGCGGGGGACAATGTCCGCAAGGTGGTACATTTTAATAGACTTGCTTCGCCGTCGATCGGTGCCTGGTTTCCTCCTTTCCCTCGACATTCAAAAGGCATTTGATACAGTCTCCTGGGACTATCTTCAATACATATTGTCTAGATGGCACTTTGGTCCGACTTTTCGTTCCTGGGTTGCAGCCCTATATAGCCGACCTTCCGCTCGCGTAGTCTATTCAGGTTTTTCCTCCCCCCCCCTTTTTTCAGGTCACTAGAGGTACTCGCCAGGGATGTCCCCTGTCCCCTATCCTCTTTATCTTGGCAATAGAACCCTTAGCCAGTGGCGTCACAAGGGGGGTGCACCCGGGTGACACCATTGGAGGGGGGACATCAAAATGACTCAGCCATTTTGGTGTCACCCCCCTCTGAAAAGTTAGGCGGGCGCTGGGGCGTGGACCGAACGCCCGACAGTATCAGGAGAGAGGAGGGGACCCGGCGGCATGCCTTATCCCGCCGGGTGACTGTCCCCTCCTCTCTCTGCCGGCGTCCATCACCAAGATGGCCGCCGGCAGGTATCAGAATACTGCCGCGAGTGCGCGATGACGTCGTGCGTGATGACGTCACGTGCATGCGCAGTGACGCCTCAGCGGGGTGACACTCGGTTACCGCTCCGGGTGTCACCCAGCCTCGGGACGCTCCTGCCCTTAGCCATGCTCATTAGAAGCCACCCCTCCATCAAAGGTATAGAAATCGCTACCACCCCTTCAAACGAAGTCTCTTTGCAGATGATATACTCCTTACTCTTACTCAACCCCTTATTACTTTACCCTCTCTTTTCTCCATTTTTAAGGAATTTGGAGCCATCTCAGGGTTGGTGGTTATTCCAGACAAATCTCTATCCCTGAATATATCTCTCTCCCTCTCTACCATGTCATTGCTCCAACAGAACTTTCCCTTTTTACGTGGGCTACTACATTTCTTCCATACCTGGGGATATGCTTGACAGACTCCTTTGACTCTCTCTATACCTCCAATTATGTCCCTCTCTTCCGCACCCTCAAAAACCTACTATCTTGGAAAGATCTATCCATTTCGTGGCTTGGCCGTATTTCAGCAGTGAAAATGACTTTCCTTCCTAAACTTTTATACTATTTGAGGACCCTGCCAATCCCAATTCCCATGTTCGCCTTGAGATCCCTTCAAAACTCAGTCATGTCCTTTATTTGGCAATATAAGCGCCCCAGGGTAGCTAGACGGACTTTATATCTTCCCTGATCTAAAGGGGGTCTGGGAATCCCTAATCTTGACGCATATTATAGAGCAGCCCAAATAGCGCCACTGGTGGCACTTCATGCCACCACAGACGTCCCATTGTGGGTTCTCCTAGAACTGCCCAATGCCCATCCAACCGCTCTCTGCCATTCCATGGCTGCCGCCCTCTACCAGGCCTGCACACTTAGCCCCCTTCTCCACGAGTCTGGGATTCGGTTAAATACTCTAGCCACCTGCTTTCTCCCCACCTTCCCCTAACCATAGTAATGGGGAATCCAATGTTCCCACCGGCAGTAGAAACCCCCTCAGCCTTTGCCTGGTAGCCTATGCAGGGGTACTCCCTGATGTACCATTTCCTTGAAGGGTGACAGGATTCGCACCTGGGACTCCTTTGTCACTAATTCTAATCCCCCACGAGGGAATTTTTTCGTTATCTCCAGCTGAGACACTGCATTAAATCTCCTTAAAAATGGAACTCCACCTCCCCCGCTATCAATTTTCAAACGTCTTTGCATTAAAGATCCCTACGCCCCGAAACTTATTTTGATGCTCTATTCCCAATTGACTGCCCCTCCCTCTTCCCCGCCCTCAACTTATGGGAGAAGACTGGGCCTCTATATGGTTGTCCATCTCCACGTAATATCCTGTCCCAAGAATCAGCATATAAAGTTCTCCTAAGATGGTACCTAGTTCCTGCCAGAAAAGCTCGGGCCCTCCCATCCTATCCCAAAAACTGCTTTCGAGGTTGCACTTCAGAAGGTATTGTTATGCATATATGGTGGTCCTGTCCTTCAGCAATCAGATTCTGGTCAAAGTTCTGTAAACTTATCTCCTCCTTATTTGGCATTACTGTTCGCAGAGACCCCTGGCACGCCCTACTGCGTCTCAAGATTCCACAACTCCACCGTTCTCAACATAAATAAGTAGATTTTGTCTTCTTAGCTGCAAAGCAAACAATAGCCCATTCATGGAAAAAACAATACCCTAAAAAATGTTTTACCCTTCGGGGAATTCAAACAACGTATGCAGGGTTTCTTTATCAATGAACAATTGTCTAGCATACTATCGGACTCCTACGCCAAATTTAGGAAGGTTTGGTAGCCGTGGTGCGAACTTGCGCTTCCAGAGATAGACCCCAACATCTTCCAACTAGCATGAGACTGTCGGCAACTATTCCCCATTTATCT
>NW_017307245.1:614971-639363 GCF_000935625.1 Nanorana parkeri | reverse complement strand
ACATTTTCATTCCTACACACCTAGTGTCTTTTACTCTGTGCCTCCTGGCTTCTTTTCCCTTCTTCCTTTTTGCTATCAGTTCAATACTTACTGATATTCAACTTCAGTTACTACGCCTTCCCCAGAAGCACAAGCTTTGCCACAAGCCTACCTTTGTGTGCTGGGTTGTAGACGTAGTCAGTTTTACACTACGCTTTCACACCTGTCGGACCGTTGTCCGAGCACATACCTTTTATAATATGTTCAAGCGAGCTTCGATATCAAGCATGTTATGTACTTTGTAACCTATTCTGGATCTACCTGACATATTTTGGATGTTTTTACTATGCTCAATAAAAAACAAAACTTTTTGTGAAAAATATAAAAAAATGTAAAAGTTTATTAAAAATAAAAATAAACTTGTTTAAAATGATTTTTAAAAATGTAAAGAAAAAGAAAAAACGTTCGGCTATTCACTCCGGCTCATTTCAGCCATACATCAGCTGCTTTCGGCCAGCCGAACATGCTCTGCATGTTTGGCTGAGCCGAAGTGCAGAAGGACTTTGACTCAACCTATCCAACATCTGGGTCGGCTGAGCCGAAGCTCTGGCAGCTCACTCGCTGGCGTTCACCCCCCGTCACATAGGGGTTAAACAGCAGTGCGTGAATAGCCGAATGCAGCCGAGCGGTACCTCCGTGGTACCGAGCAGAATAGCAAATAGTGAAAAAAGTTTTTTAAAAAGTTGAGA
Organism: Nanorana parkeri; assembly: GCF_000935625.1. Classification (NCBI taxonomy): domain Eukaryota; kingdom Metazoa; phylum Chordata; class Amphibia; order Anura; family Dicroglossidae; genus Nanorana; species Nanorana parkeri. The sequence goes on along the minus strand of NW_017307245.1, from coordinate 638,635 downwards.
AAATATTTTTTTAAATGTAAATAAATATTACATTAAAAATAAAGATAAACCCCCCAAAAGAAACAATTGGGCGGAGCTAGCAGTGACGGCTAACTCCGCCCAACTGTTTCCTATTGGCCGGCACCTGCTAGAGTCTTCTAGCATATTACAGTCAATGCCAGGGCACCTGGAATTAGCAAGATAAATGCCACTATAATCCATCCAGGCTGACTACAGCACTAGCCATCACTAAATGTCTAGTAGCCACCTCACAAAAGGTGATGGGGGCCACGCATGCATTGCTGTGTAGCCTTGTCATTCTTATTAAATGGTGCACTACAATGCATGGGGAAAAAAAAAGGGGTTACGTCCAATTTGGTGACTTGGCATACGATTCATTTCATTGGGCTGCCTTAATTTATTGCATATTAAGACGCAATATAATGCACATGTGTTAATTCATTGCAACAATGGCCATCTTCAATGAGTAATTCTAGATGGATCTGATTATTAGCGGGATAGAACTTGCGGAAATCCATTATAGAAATACAGATGTATTTTATGACCATAGATACCTTTTTTGAAGTCTAAACCTAACAATGTTTAACAGCAGAAGCCACCAGTTGGTATTCTTGTGTATATGACCACTTGAAATGTATGTAAATATTACACATATCAGTGTCGCATTCATCTTCATGGAGTAAATGAGTCTCATGGGGTAAATCTAATACTAGAGGCAATGACATAGAAAGCAGCACGGCTCCCCCTGGTGGCGGAGAGCAGAGTGACACGTATTTATCACATGGATACATTGTACCCTGCACTGTGTAATGGCAATGTCATGTTAAGTTTTTCTTTCATCGCGTATGTGTGTATATGTTGCACATGACATGCACCTGGTTGCATACCCACTCATGGAAGACATTATTTTATTCCACCCTTACTATTTATTTATTTATTTTTGGTCTGTGTTAGGCAAGACTTTTGGGAATAGAGACGCTGGTTGGAATATTTTTCTGACTTAGTTTTACAATTTTTCATGTTTTTGCGTGAGGCTAAAAGTTCAAGTTTCTTCGCCTCCCAGTCCTCATCCAGTTCATCCAAGGGGTTTCCTTCCAGCTCTGCTCCCAGGCGATAGTCTCTGCATTCCACCTCAGCTCTGAAAAGTTATATGCACAATACCATTTCCCTTTTTTTTTGGTTAAAGATCCAACCCTCTGCCGCCATTATCCATGACAGTCCATCATTCACACGCTCTGAACATGGATAGATGTAGCACATCAAACTTACGTCTCCAGGAACTTCACACAGTCCCTATGACCGTATATCTCCGCAGTTCTGCGAGGGGAGTCGCCATGTAGGTCTGTAGTGTCAATGGGAGCGTGCAGGGAATGGAGAGTACGGAGAACACTCAGCTTTCCTGACTCTGCTGCAAAGTGTGCCGGAGTCCATCCCGTGTCGGTCCTGAGACAAGGCCGAGCCCCATAATCTATTAATAGTTTCACCGTATCCGACTGGCCTGGTGGATGCAAAAAAAATTTTTCTGGAATAAGCAAAAAAGGATAAAAGAACCCCTGGCTAGCTTTTTTTTTTTTTTTTATTTCTTTGCTTTTGACAGTACGAGTTTGTGCAAACAACAATGATGCTATTATTTAAAGGGAAGCTTTTGTGTATTATCATTTAGTTATTATTTTTAAGGAGTTGTTAAAGGAGAACTATGAGGCGAGTGCTTCTCAGTCACCTCATAGTTCTAGCCGACCTGTGACAATGAGACTGTCACAGGTCGGCTCAGTAGATCGGGAGGTGAGCGAACACATACCGGCGTTCGCTCACCTCTCGATCCTGTCACAGCTCTCTGTCGTGACGGGAGGGGCTGGATTCCCCCCGCTCCGATCTGCCAGCGCTGAGTGGCGGAACGGACGGGGGAGGGGGCGGGTACAGCTGCCTCTGCCTCTAGATGGGCAGAGCCAGCTGACACTCACGCAGCTGGGCGGATCCAGACATAATTGTCGGGATCCGCTTCAGCGTCTCAGTATACCGACAGCAGTAGCTCACGGTATACTGAGCTTAGGGTGACGGGAGGACGCTAGTTTGTGTCCTCCCGTTACCCTAAGGAGAACTATGGGAAAAATCCTCTCCGGTTACAATATCGGCATTGTAATAGGAAAACGTACTAGAGCTTGTGCTTTGTGTCTCTTTCCCTGCTAGTTGATGTGATGCAATCTATTTCAAGACTACATATCCCTTCATGCATTGCTTCCAGCAAGCAATGATAATGTTACATTGTTCAGACGTTGGGTTGTATATCAGAAGGCCGACTCTGTGGATTGTGTCAGTACATTGAGGAAGTCCATCCTATGGGCATCTTCAATAAGTAAGTGTGCAAACTTCTGGATGGATATGATTATTAGTAGTGGGATGGAACGTATGGAAATTCAATATAGAGCAGTGGCGGAACTATGGCCATAGTGACGCAGGTGGCCGCTATGGGGCACAGGGGGACCCAGCCAGGACGAGGACAAAGGGGTCCCCCTGATGCTGTGCAGGCCACCAGGGTCGCTATGGCATCGCAGGCTGCTAGCTGTGAGGAGGAACGCGCCGCTGTTCAGATCACTGACAACCTGTTAGTGATCTGTGCAGCAGCAGGTTCCTCCTCGCAGCCGCTGCTCAGTCAGGGACAGCCAGCACCTGCGGAAGAGGAGGCAGGGCCCGACGTCGGCAGCGGAGGAGGAGGAGCCCGCCAACAACTGTGGAGGAGGCGGGGCCCGGTGGTGGAGCAGGCTGACAGCGAATCGGGGCTGACAGCTAAGAGCTGTGTGTGCAGGGATGTGACCAGCCCACCTGTGACCCTGCAGAGCCTGCCATATAGTCTATGGTGGGCTCTGCAGGGTCACTCTCAGGTGGGCTGTTTGGGATCTCAGGTGGGCTCTGCAAGGGGCATAACTAGAAATCACAGGGCCCCATACAAAATTTTGCTATGGGGCCCTGTGATTTCTAGTTACGCCCCTGATATAGAGATGCATATTTTTAGTTTTATGACCATAGAAACCCATTAACATTTACATGAAAAGTAGTTTTTATGTAACAGTCACAAGTTTATATGATCGTTGTACCATATTTCCACTACTGTTCTTTTATATATGGTCTCGTTCACACCTAGGCGTATTGCATATGCGCATCTTTTTTTACCACGATTCGCGGTAAAAAGTCGTTTCCGAAGGCTACTTGGCTATATCCCAATGGAAACGCGCAACAAAACGGCCCAAAGTAGTACCTGTACCTTTTCAGGCGTGGGCCGTTTTGTAGCGCGTTGGGGATGGGCGGAAATACGCCAAGATGGGAACGAGACCATTGAATACAATGGGATTTATATTTTTGAGCGTTTTGTAGAGCGTTCGTCGAGCGTAGAACGCGCTACAAAACGTTCAGGTGTGAACGAGGGCTCATGGTTATCTGTAGTTCACAGCAATCACTCAGCCCTCCTGTTCAACAGCTGCTTAAATGTCAGCTACTCAGAGAATGTATTGTTGTTAATCAGTCAAGCGTGACTGGTAGACTTGCAACAGAGCTTGCATATGTAATGAACACATATGACCACCCCTGTACAGTTACTGTATAATGACAAACTATAAGCAGAATCATAAAGACCCACTGATAAGATTATTACATCTAAATTATATTTATATAAAAAAATTATTTAAAAAACACCTATAATCGTCTTCTAAAGAGAAAGTCCCCTGGAGCCCTTGGAGACCATACAACATTTCGCTCTTCCTTATCCCCTGACAGCCCTTGCATGTAGCAGGTAAATTTGGGGAAATGGGGGCAAGCGATGTTGAAAAGAATATCCTCTTGTACCTTTTGCCGCGGCCCAGTGCAATGCGGTCCGGTCGTTCCAGTCGATGTCCTTATAATTCGGGTCGTAAAGTTCCTTCCTCAGGATCTCGGACACCAAGTCGTAATCCCCAAGTGCTGCTGCTTGATGGAGTTCAGTCACATCAGCCATCTCGATAGTTTCTGCTGTTCACAAAATCGAAGTTTGAAAAAAAGGTCATTAGAGGTGCACCGAAATGGACATTTTAAAAACGAAACCAAAATAAAAAAAGTCAGGCTGTAATATTTTTATTTTTTTTAAATATTTTATTTTTTATAAACTTTAATTTTTTTATTATTTACTTTTAGGGGCTTTGGGGAAATATTGGGGGTCTAAACAGACCCCTGATATTTCCCTTTTTAAAAGAGATTGAGAACACAGAGCCGTCAATCTCTTTTTCTGTGTCCCCTGTTATCAATGAACAGGAATCTGCTATACTGAGTGTTCCTGATCATTCATAACATGAGAATATTGTTTACTATAACTACAACTATGAATGAATGGGGGTGCTGTAGATCACTCCCATTCATTCATATTTGAGGATATAGTAAGCATACTCTATCCTCAATTATGTACACACACTCAGCGATCGCTGAGTGTGTGTACCTTGCTTTTCTCTCTGGAGGCTGAGCGAGCGGTGTAGAGAGGAGAGCTCAGCCTCCTGTGACAGCGCTGTCTCCGCCCCCACACCGCTCTGCCGGACTGTGATAGGCGGCTGAGCGCTGTGGGAGGAGAGACGCCGGCCGCTCACAGCGCTCTTGTCCTGCAGCGCTCGGCCGGCTGTCACTTTATTTTCTCCCCGCTGGAACGCAGAGCAGCGCCCAGCGGGGAGAAAAGAAACCAGAGATGTGCCGATGTATCGGCCGAAACATGGCTCTTTCGGCATTATGCCAAAAGTGCAATTTTCGGCCGATATATCGGTGCATCCCTAGTTATTATTTTTTTAACTAATAATCTAGTAATTAGAGGTGCACCGAAATGGAATTTTCAGAACTGAAACTGAAAATTCACTCCTGTCAGAGTGATCATGGGGGAAAAGGTGTCTCCACTGAAGCTTTATCATCAATCCTTGTTTCCACGACAACCCAACATTTTCCAAATCCAATTGCCACAGGGACAGAAAGTGAGGTGAAATCTTCTTCTGAACAGGGGGCACACACAGCAAAACAAACGTTACAGGGTTTAACCCTCTCCTATGCTATCCAAAGCTAAAAAAAAAATTGGAGTTACACTTAAATGTACCTGTTCCAACTTACATACAAATTCAACTTAAGAACAAACCTACAGTCCCTATCTTGTTTGTAAAGGTGCCCATACACTGCACGATTATCGTACGATAATCGTATGCGATCGGTTTTTCGTACGATAATCGAGCAGTGTGAACGGAGACGTGCGACTGTTACTACTGTACGGTCGCACGTCTTCTGTCGAACCAGCATGTTCGAAAACCAGCCGGAAATCGTACGATTCTCGGCTGGTTAGAACGGTGCTCGGAAGACAAATGCCGAACGGGCCGGTGTGCGCACGCGCACACTGCCCGTTCAGCATTGCGGTCATCGGAAGCTCTTCAGGGGGGCGGGCTTGCGATGATCGAGAGTGCGATCTGCCTGTCCAAGATAGGCAGATCGTACGTTTTTTAATCCCTGTACAACCATCGCAAGACTAAGGTCTTGCGATGGTTGTAGAGTGTATGGCCACCTTAACCCGGGGACTGCCTGTACATTGTTTCATCACCTGGCCTCTGGGTATCAGAATTGATTAACATGCAGGAACACTCTGAAGTGTTCTGTGAATCACATGTTCCTAAAATAACGCTTTGACCTTTTTTTCAGCCCATGGAATAGGGGTTACACTTTAGCTGCCGGTGACCTCTGGTGGTCTCACCTCTGACCTGTTAGGCTGATCATATCAATGGAATATTCTGGGTCACTGGTCCCAAATACATTAGCAATGCCAGTTTATTGAAAAGCTTTGCAATCTTCTGAAGTGCTGATGTACAGGGCCGGTGCTAGGATTCTTGCCTACACAGGCAAGCTGCGTTTTTGCGCCCCCATCCCCGACCCCCTGTAAAAACAGGGCATTTTGACAAGTACTTGTCAAAATGCCCTGATGTTTGCCCTATTGTTTTTGGGGTTTTTTTCACTTACCTTTTGGCGCGGGAGAGCAGCGGCGAGTCAGCGCTGGTCCGGTGGGAGGAGCTCCAGGTGGGGTCCTAATTTAGCTGGCCGGCGACTGTCGCGCGTGTCCGGGTCCTCTGGCAGTTGCCGGCCAGCTAAATTAGGACCCCACCTGGAGCTCCTCCCACTGGACCAGCGCTGACTCGCCGCTGCTCTCCCGGTTCGGTGCGAAGGTAAGTGAAACAAAAACAGCGCAAACATCGGGGCATTTTGACAAGTACAAGTACTTGTCAATATGCCCTGTTTTTTCCACCCTCACCCTGCAGCGCCCTCAGGCGACCGCCTGACTTGCCTTGCGGTAGCGCCGGGCCTGCTGATGTATCATCTGAGCTGGCCTGTTTTGGGATGGCTCTTCCTAGGTATCTGTACCTGTGGACTCCTCTTTTGGTGATAATGGGTTTGAAGCCAGGGAGCACAGGACCCAAAAGCAAACCCACGTCACCGCCACATCTTCATCTTTGGCAAAATAACTCGGGGGTGTTCAATATAATTTTTGGTCTGCTCCCTTGTTTGATTTCACTACTGAGGCTGAGGGTAAAGGAAAGTTCTCTTACTCGGCTCAGAGCTACCACAGATCTAGCGTAGCCATTCTCACTCTTTGGTACCTAATTGGAATAAAGAAATTGAAAAGTAATCCACAGTCTAAGTGAGGTTGAGCACCTCCAGGCTACCAGTATGGAGAACACTGTTTGAGTTGTAGGGCTGCTGGGTCTTTTGGTTCTTAACCCACCACTGCAAGAGCAGGAACAGGTAAGGAACCCTACAAGAATGGAACAATGTATATGTACTTTTTTATAAAGTCTCCTTCACACAACGCTCACCCTGAATTTGCACAGACACCAGTGATAGGATACACATTAATTGTATCCATTGCAATAACTCCTGCAGTATACAATTTCGGTCACTAGATGGCAGTGTTTATAAGTTCTGTTTTATATATGTATGGTATACTCTGTTGTATTGTAATAAGGTAGAGAATAAAGCTGTGGCTTCTTTCCTGTTTTCCAAGCCATGCCATGTGCAGCATGCATATCAGACTGTGTGCTTGTGTTTCTCTGTGAGGCTGTGCAGGAAGGTCCAACAACCAGATAAAATTCTGGGAATACGGGCCAGGATAGGAATATCGCCTCAAGGTATAATCTTGTACATGTCGCGTTGGTCAAGCAAATGCACTTTCACCTTTTTTATGTGACCTGTTTTTTCCCTTCACCAGGATGAAGGTTGTGGATCCTCACTGAAATCTTGGGGTAGGATGCGTGGCCATCAGGTTCCTTCTTCCCCTGAACTGGGGGGGTTTGGACTCCTTGGTCAGCTCCGGCTGACCATGAGGGTAGGAGACCACTTGGCTTCTGCTATGTTGTTAGGGTCACGCAATGGGAGGAATTACAGTCAGCACACACACATCTACCACTACTACTAATGAGAGCTCTGCCCGTCTATGGCCACCTTTTTAACCCTTTTGCTGTCAAGGCGTATTTTTCGTGTTTTTTTTTTTTTCTTTGCTCACATGTTATCCACATTTTAGGCCTGAAAGTTACTTCAAACCCCCAAGAGATTTATATTTCCTGAAATCACAGACCCTGTGGAATAAAATGGCGGCAGTTGCAAATGTTTATGTCTCATGATATTAGCTCAACCATTTATCAGACCCAGAATTTCAGTAAAAATTACACAAGTTCATTTCAGTGCCCAAAAACACAATGAAATACAATGTTTTTGTCAAATATAAAAGGAGGTGGGGCAGCTGAGCCCGGGAAACATGATGATGTGTGGGGTGGGCATGTAGGTAGGTGCAGTATGGCCAACGGCCACTAGATGCCCCCATGGGGCCCTGGAGATAGATGCAGCTCTGGCCTGGGGAAACTCTGTCCCAGGAGAGTTGATATATAGGGGGCGGCCGAGAGGGAAGGGGAGTTGTTCAGAGGAGTACAGAAGAAGTCTAAGGCCCCATTCACACCTATGCGTATTGTAATATGCGCGTCTGTCGCGCGGTTTTTACCGCGATTCGCGGTAAAAGTCGCGCGACCCCAAAGGCTACATGCGTGGGCCTTTTCATGCGTGGGCCGTTTTGTAGTGCGTTTGGGACGGGCGGAAATACGGACAGGTGGGAACGATACCATTGACTACAATGCTATTTATTTTTTTGACCGTTTTGTAGATCGTTCATCGAGCGTAGGACGCGCTACAAAACGGTCAGGTGTGAATGGGGCCTAAGACTGTCTGCAGAGTCTCTGGAGGGAGACTGTTTCTTGAATATAGGCTGTTTCTTGAATATAGGCTGGTCCATGGGAAGGACAGGACCAGGCCTAGGACAATGTAGAGCTACAGAGATTCCCTAGTTTCCCCACAAGGGAAACCCACCGTGCTAGGACTGACAAAGGATGGGATGCCGGAGAATAGTGACTGACGATATTCGCCAATGGGCCTATGGCCGAAGTAAGGCCCCGTTCACATATAGCGACATACCTTTTGCAGCGGATCCGCACGGCCGGGATAGCGCGACTTTCGGGGCGACGTTCCAGCGACGGTAGCGCGACCTTCCCCGTCGGGCTCCATAGAAAAAAAGTAAAATCGCGCAAAATCCGCCGAAAAAAGGGTCCGGTAGAAGCGACTTGCGACCGCGACGAGCGACATGGAGTTAAGACAGCTCCATTGAATAACATTGGCCGGCGACTTCTCGCGATATCGCGTGGCAAAAATGCGCGATATCGCGGCGGAAATCGCGCGACAATTCGCTATATGTGAACGGGGCCTCAGTCGTGGACTCTGGGCTGCTGTACCTCTCTCTCTAAATTGTATCACTATGCAAGTAACAAGTGATGTGGCTGAAATGTATGCTTTATACCAAGTTCATTCTTTCAAGTAAAACCAACAAAAAGACTATCTGTGTGGACTGGTTCTTCTCCCTCCAGCCTCTGAGAAGGTGGGGTTCTACCGGAGTGTGATGTTGGACTGTATCGTGGCTGTAACCATCCGAGGAGGGTAGGTGCGCAGTGGGGCTATGCCTGACACAGGGTGCCATTCATGGTGGCCTTTCTCCCTAAGGGGGAGGAAGTGCCTAAGACCGCAGAGGCGGTTGAAGCCATGAGGCCCTATGTACGCAGTACTACACGTGTGGGAGTGTTTGCACGAGGCCAAGGCCGTGGCCCCTGACCGTGGGGTGTCTGGTTTCGAGTTGCATGCACGGGGTTACCCAGCCAAGCCAAAGGGAACACACACGCAACACCCCGAGAGTGAACCCCGCCTACAGGCACACCCTTTAACATCCCCTGGAAGCAGCTCAGTTGCCAGATTGCTTCCAGTGTAAAGCCGACCGTCAGAGTTATGGCCGTCGGTAGTCTGTGCAGAGGGGCCCACTGCAAGCGATTGTATGCCTTATGTCTTTGGCAGCTAAAGGGTTAAAGAGGACATGTCACTTGGAGAAAAAAAACAGAGCTTATGCCTGTTGTGCTAAAGTACAAATGATAGCAGCCACTTCCTGTCTACATGCACTTCCTCAAGCCTTGGCTGCTGCACATTATTGCTTTGGACCTACTTTGTGGCAGTGACAACAGTGTACGATGCCTGCGCAATGTGCATCAAAACAACTGTGGTCTCATCACACAAGCGTGTGACAGGGTGACAACGAAGGAGCACAATTGGGAGACAGTTATCACCCCATAACAAGAAGTGCCTGAACTTCATGGCAGGATCACCAGGGAAGCTGAAGATTTAAAGTGACTTTGTCTAACAGGGTTATTTACAAAGGAGCCGAAGGATATAGCCGCAGCTTCGGCCGCCGGAGCCCTTTGGTTAATATTGGATGAACATTTCAGGAATATTGGATTCCCAACAGATATAAATACTGTGCCTTCTATGGCTGCTAAATGATCTCCGGCATTGATTATTATTTAAAAAATACCCCAAAGCACATAATGCGTTTTTAGTGCATTGCATTCATCAGTAGTGCAACACAGGAGGCATTTTATGTGTGTTTTGCCTGCTTTTCACGTGCATTTACTTCCTGCAAGGACGTGGGAAATATACACGTGATTTGGCATATGCACTGATTACAATGTATATTGCATTTGCCTTCGGCTATAATGCAATGCACATTTTTACCAAAAAGATGCAGCAAGCGGGTTTTTTGAAAAGCGCAACACACTTCCCTTCAATGGGAAACTTTGTGCAACAAAACGCGTAGGTGTGAACAGGGGCCACGGAAATGAACGGGATTGCTTGTCTTAACCGTTTTTTTTGCACTTAGCTTAACTCAGCGCAACACACTGATGTGAAGAGCTTCATAGACTATAAGGCTCTGTTCACACCTAGGTGTATCGAATATGCGCGTTTGCGATTCGTGGTAAAAAGCGCACGTCAAACGCACGTTTCCGAGGGCTACTTGGCTGTATCCCAATTGAAACACGCGACAAAAACGCAGCAAAGAAGCTCATGTACCTTTTTCAGGTGTAGGCCGTTTTGTAGCGCGTTCAGACGGGCTGAAATACGGCAAGGTGTGAACCATACCCATAGAAAACAATGGGATTTTCATGTTTGAGCGTTGAACGCGCTACAAAACGTACAGGTGTGAACCAGGCCTAAAGGTAACTCGTTTTAATGAGTCTTTAGCGAGCTGTGTTCCTGTGTTCCGTAGCGCACATAAACCGCGGCGGTGTGAGCGGGCCCTAAAACCATGAAATCATGACATTTCCAGCTGCAGAAAATGGATTTTCATACCTTTTGTCATTGTGTGGGAGGTGTAGAAAGCCTGCAGGTCTTCCAGTAAGTCTTCACAAGAGAACGGAGATCAGAGAAGTCATCAGGAATGGAGGCGTTCTGTTGTCCCCGGGTGCTATGGAAACTAGGCCCTCCCTTCTACATGCATTGTGTCAGTCTTTTGTCCAACGCTTGCAGAAATCTCCCCATTCATGACAGCACATGTAGACTGACTCCCTCCCTCCTAGACAGGAAATTGTCCTTTTCAGTGGTTACAGAAATGTAAAGGAAATGTACAGTGGTGCCTTTTAAGACTTTAAGTAGACGTGGGTTGCTGATGCTAGGGACACGTAGACGTGCAATGCTGATGCTAGGGACACGTAGACGTGCAATGCTGATGCTAGGGACACGTAGACGTGCAATGCTGATAGGGACACGTAGACGTGCAATGCTGATGCTAGGGACACGTAGACGTGCAATGCTGATGCTAGGGACACGTAGACGTGCAATGCTGATGCTAGGGACACGTAGACGTGGGTTGTCGGTGCTAGGGACGCGTAGACGTGGGTTGTCGGTGCTAGGGACGCGTAGACGTGGGTTGTCGGTGCTAGGGACACGTAGACGTGGGTTGCTGATGCTAGGGACACATGGACGTACATTGCTGATGCTAGGGACACGTAGATGTACATTGCTGATGCCGGGGACACGTAGGCGCGTGTTGCTGATGCCGGGGACACGTAGGCGCGTGTTGCTGATGCCGGGGACACGTAGGCGCGTGTTGCTGATGCCGGGGACACGTAGGCGCGTGTTTTTCCACACTTCCACACTTCGGTCTCCTGATTTTGTTTCTCGTCTGTATTTTTGGGTGAAAGCTGTGCAATCTATGCCCAGATACTGTGAGGGGAATTTATCAAAAATAAGTATCTGTCAGTGTAAAGGTCACAATTTATTAGACAGCCCAAGAACTTTTTTAAAAAACGCTGTGAAGTCCCTGATTAGTTGCTATGGGCAGCAAATGAAATAAATGTTCTCTATAACTAGACAACCAGGACATATAATTGATTCTATATTATCCACAAAGAGTTAACAGCGCTCTCTCAACCCTGCAGCAGCAGTGCCTGTACCTGCTCTCAATAGTAGTCTATGTCCGCCCTCTCTGAGTAGCAAGTAGCTTCTTCCTTCTGAGAGCCAAGCCTCGTTCTGAGGCTACTCTAGAGATCACATGACCTTCCTCCAGGAGGCAAGCCTCACTCTGAACCTTTACCCACTGATATCTTATCGGAAAGGTTTACTCAGAGTAAACCTTTCAGGGAGTAAACCTCTCTCGCGGACATCAGGGAGCCGCTATCTATTAGAGGGAGACTCCCTGAACATCAGGGAGACTTGAGATCCCTGTGATTGTGACATTTCAGCATCTGGTATCAGTTTTCCTAATAACCGACCTGAGGAACTGGGTGACCCAGACATGGAAACCGTGACATGGCCTGAGGTTATATGACTGGAATAAAAATGCAAATGTTTACTCCTAACTCGGAGGAAGTTCTAAACTGCATTACTTTGCTTTTTTTTTTTTTTCTTCTTCTGTGTATCATTTTTGTCTCCAGCAAGTAAATATTTTGTTAAATGCTATATACAATCCAGCTAAGCTATGAAAAAAAATAAGATTGCGCAATGTAGTTTCAGATTCTATGAGCACAAGTTAAAGGAGAACTATGGGGTCAGTGCTTTTCCCCATAGTTCTCCTTAGGGTAACGGGAGGACACAAACTAGCATCCTCCCGTTACCCTAAGCTCAGTATACCGCGAGCTACAGCTCGAGGTATACTGAGAAGCCGGGACGGATCCCGACATGGAAAAGCAAGCGACATTCAAACAAGCAAACTTATTATATTACTAAAATAAAAACGAACACACTCCAAGTTGCAAGAAATGGCCGCTGCATTTTTTTTATTGGTTTACTCATTAAAATCTTTAAAATTGTATAAAAATAAATAGCATAACTTCAACTAGTACTTGGCTAGAAAGGCCCAAGCACACCAATAATGATAAACATTTGTCAAAATCTTTTAAAATGTCCCCCTCAGGGAGGTGATGGACCACATAAACAATGCCACAACAGAAATGTTTCTAAATAAAAACGAACACACTCCAAGTGGCAAGAAATGGCCGCGGCATTTTTTATTGGTTTACTCATAAATTAAAATCTTTAAAATATATATAAATAATTAAATAGCATAACTTCAACTAGTACTTGGCTAGAAAGGCCCAAGCACACCAATAATGATAAACATTTGTAAACATCTTTTAAAATGTCCCCCTCAGGGAGGTGACGGACCACATAAACAATGCCGCGACAGAGATGTCTCAAAACGTATAGGGTGGGAGGGCGGGGAGCTCCTCTGGATGTCAGCTGAAGAAAGGTGAGAAGGTCACAACGGTCCATATTTTTATAACCCTCTTTAGCCAATCAGGGGCTGTTGCTACCCGCAGCTTTTCCAGCCTAGACTAAGGTAAGTCTGCCCGGATATTGTCATGACCAATCCTGTTGGGATAGAGCACAAAGAGCGGGAAAACAGCAGAAGGAGAAACAAAAAGGGGGGAGAGAACAAAATGGTTGCAGCCTTTCCATGAAGGGGGAATCACTAAGTCGTTTATTCTCCCCTGACATTACTGTCGAGATCCACCCAGCTGCGTGAGTGACAGTCACGGCTCTCTGCAGGCACAGGATCGAGATGCGAGCGACGATATGTGTTCACATCCCGATCTATTGAGCCGACGTGTGACAGTTTCATTGTCACACGTCGGCTCGAACTATGAGCCTACATAGTTCTCCTTTTTAAAGGAATTCTAATTAAAGGGAACCTGTCACTAAAAAAAAAAACACAATCCTGAAGTGGTGTCTTCCAAATCGGGTCAATGCATTTGTAAGAAATGTAAGGGCAAGCAACAGGGACGTGCGGTCAGGGGAGGCAGGTGAGGCAGAGCCTTACCTAGTATGAAGAAAGAAGGTGTCAGCTTCAATTTTGAAGCTGACAGCTTTTTCTCCATTCATATCGTCATCTATCAGGTTACATAGCAGGGAAATCCTCCCCCCTGTGTAACATGTCATAGACGGAGCGCTGGATGTTAATTACAGGCAGCGCAACATCCGGCTTTTGACAGGTAGTTAGGTTATACAGTAGCGGGCTTCCCCACTGCTTGTGTAACCTAACTTGGTGAGGCAAGGACTGTCACGGCCTCTACTGTGTTAGAGACGTGAGCTCTGTGGATGGCTTGGACCAATGGCAAAGCGCCATTGGTCCAAGCTATCCAATCAAAAAAAAGAGGGAAAAAAACCAGCGAGGACATCGCTCTCGATGCCTCACCAGTGATGAGCAAGTGAGGGACAGGGAGGCTCCTCCCTGTCTCCTCCCTTCCTCCTCCCCACAAAGCTTGGTTACTGGGATGGGGTGGAGCTTCAGTGGAATGGGGCGGAACCCAGAAGGTATGGCACGTCACTGGCAAGCACCTCTTTTAAAAAAACTTGTTCCTATGCAGGGGGTATAACTAGAATTCAGTGTCCCATAGCGAAATTTAAAAAGGGGCCCCCTTCACCGGCAGGTGGACTATAATACAGACCTATTCACATCATCTAAATGTGGGTGATCAGAGGTGCGTGACCTAAAATGTCCACCCACTTATACCCCGAAAATTGGTGGTCAGGGATGGGCAGCTATCACTGCATTCCTAGAGGGTCCTTTTTTATAACCATGGTAATTTTAGCTAGGCACTCTGAAAGGGTCATTCCATGGTCTGCAGGTGGGGGGCAGCCTGGTGTTTTCAAGATATGGAAAGACATGGCCTCTTCCTAATGAGACATGGATCAGCCAACCCCAGCCTTTCGGACATCGTTTGGGCACTCCTGCTTTTTCAGGCATTAATCAGGCACCCTGCCCTTCTTAGACATTGATCAGGCACCCCTGCACTTTGTAGACATGGGTCAGGCAACCCTGGGCTTTTAAAACATAGATCGGGAACCCTTGGCCTGTTCAGACATAGATCCCTGGCCTGTATACTTGTATAGACATGGATTGGGGACCCCGGGGCCTCTTCAGATATGGATTAGGGATCCCTGGCCTGTTTAGACATAGATCTGAGACCACTAGCCTGTTCAGACATAGACCAGGAACCCTTGGCCTGTTCAGACATGGATCCCTGGCCTGTTCAGACATGGATTAGGGACCACGGGCCTGTTCAGACATGGATCGAGATACCTTTCCTATTTAGACATGGATCAGGGACCCCCGGCCTGTTCAGATCTAGATCAGGAACCCTTGGCCTGTTTAGACATGGATCGGGGGTCCCTGATCTGTTCAGACTTGGCTCAGTACCCCTAGCCTATTTAGACATGGCCCACGGACCCCTGGCCTGTTCAGACACTGCTCAGACAGCCCTGCCCTTTTCAGATATTGAGCAGCCATCCGGCCCTTTACATGAAAGGATCAAGCAGTCCTATCATTTTTGGATATGGTTTGGAAACCCCGGGTCTGACTCTCCCATCATCCCTTAATGGTTAATGGTAAATGAATGCAACCCTGGACGGAAATAAATCTTCTGACATTGCATAAGCTTATCGAAACTATGCCACGGGGAATGTGTGTGCCGTAATTAAGGCGGTTTAAGGTAGCACCTAATAACCCGTACAATGATGCATCAAATTGATAGTTGGACCAAGCTTTGAAGGTTTTGAACCTTGGCGCAACTATCAATTGTATGCATCTTGTATTATCATATCCATATATCGATCATCTATAGAATATCTGATAACTATTTTACATGATTGTAATATGTTTGTTTTTTTCTGTACTATATTGTCCTTTTACAGGGCTTTGTAGTCTGCTTGTGTAGCAGAATAAGCCTTGGGCTAGAAACTGGAGAGTAGAGCGTGGAAATCTGCTTTCATGAGTAAGCAATTCTCTGACAATTCCTACAGTGTTACTGTACTTTTACGCAACATCATGATCCGTAGTGAAAAAAAAAGAAGGTAAAGGGCAGCTCCTCCCTACATGCCCTGAAACAAAAGTCAGGAAAGAGTCCCATCCCATGAACACACATACAGGGCAGAGCTGTCTGTGTGCGTCAGCGGAGGCTTGGAACACAATGCTCCTGTGAGGGATCCAGACCAAGAAACTAACAACTGCAGCCCAGAGGTGAGCCTGTGCACGCTGTCTAATAAGCTGGATATTATTTTTGGCAAAGGAAACGGCATTTGTTTGTCCTCTGCTCCGCCACTGGGCCGATAGCCATGACTAAGTTTTTTTTTCTTTCCATTAATGACAATAAATTGAAGTTCTAATTCCTGCAGTTTTCATGTGTAGGATTAGCGACCCGTACTGACTTTGGCGCTAAGATGATGCAATGATCTCCGGCTCCGTCAGGAATGTTCACACTATGGGGATTTATACAGCAGTGAATATGATTGTTCGTCCCTCTGTTTCTTTTTTGCCCCATTTGTTATGTATTGTCTGGTTTATTAACCCCGCTGGCCGTTTAAAGGGCTTTTAAACAATGGGAAGCGGAGGTGGGCTTCCCTATCATGTGATTTATGCCTGATGAAGGGTCCTTGTGCGGCCCTGAAATGTTGCTATTTGCTTGGCAGAAGCGTCAATAAAGAAATTTTGGACATGGATCCTTGGTGTGATGGTGACATACTTTACTTTTTCGATCCAAGCGGCGCCATCCACAGCCACTTCAGCACCCACTTAATACAAGAGTACACCGGTCAGGAGTGCGGTGGGATATCTACATGTTTGGGAGTGTGGATGCAAGATTGCACCCTACTTGACTCCATCCTTGTTTTTAATTTTATCATCGTATGCTTACATTAACTTTTCTTCAAGATTCACCAACTTCTACCTGCATGAACTTTTGAACTATTCCAAAGGAAGGCCAAACTTTCTGCATTCCTGTAAGGTGTCCTTGGGGATGGGCTTTGAGTGAGGAGAAGACCTTAGGGTATGGTGGAGGTGTGGAATACGTATTATCATTCTTGTCTCTTATCTGCGGCTGTTCATTGAGTACTTTGCCCAAGGCAATCCTGCCCTAGTCTTTGTCCAAACCAGGGTCACTTTTTCCTGTTTTAAGCATTCCTAGTGTCCAGATAATTATGGCACATCATGTACTGATAATTTAAACCTAAATCTAAACTGCAAACAAGTCACGAATACCTTCATGTTGCCTGGGGACGGTCAATGCCCCTTGTATTCTGTTAAACTATAAATTGTGAGTGTAAGAACAATGTGGGAGAGAGTACTCTTGTACCTCTCCAATATTGACAATATTGCTGTATGGTCAATAAATTCACCTGTTCATTAAAGAACTCAAAGTCCTCGTCCTGGGTTGACAACGACGGGAGTTTGTCCCGGCAGCTCCCGATGGACCAGGATCTGTCAGTGACTTGTGAGCACGCTCTCAGCACAGAACAGTAGGATGGCTATTCCATATATGTGTAAAGCTATGTATATATACGTGACTGTGCCTGATGAAGGGACCCCGAAATGTTGCTTTATGACGAGATGTGTGTACATCAATAAAATGGCCACTCGTTGAAGATTTTACTTTGGTGTGCTGGTGATATACTTTACTATTTGGATTTTGAAGTGGCGCCATCCACTATCACTGCAGCACCCACTTTAAAAAGGGACATGCCAGTAAGGAGTGCGGTGGAAACCTCTTTGGAACATGATCGGAAGTCCACCCCAACAGCTCCCAATCGTAAACAGTGACCAGGAGCTGTCAGTGTAGGCCCAGTCACTGTGCTGGGAGCGGTCTCTTTGAAGCACCTCTTCATTCCTGACCATGTCTGTCCGGCTGATTTTCAAGATCCTCCTGTAGTTCCATAGTTTAAAAGCATTAGATCTTATTTTGTAGAGACGTTGTGGCTGGCTGGCACATATATGCGTAAAGCTGGCAGGCCCACCCCCTGGGATGACGCATATATAGGTTATGCTGGTGGGAAAGTGCCAAGGAGGACCTCTCATCTCCCAATGGAAAACCCAGTCCATCTGCCCATTTGGTGTTCTTTTTGATGCTGTACAAATATACTTACAGGCCCAGCAGATCCAGTGTTGTCCTCTTCTCTCACACCCCTCTCCTACTACTGATCCTGTCCCATGCTGCCATCTTCTTGTACATCAATGGGAGCTGGCTGTCTCTTCCTGGATATCGCACATGGATGGAGACCTGGCACCAAGTCTGTTTATGTGTTGCCATCCTGTGAGATGGAAATGTTTTATGAACAGTGGAAAGTAATGCCTCCTACAATATGTGAGGTCAGTATTCCAGGAGGCTGCGAGAGGAGGCTAAAACGCCATTCTCGCCTAGATGAGACTCGGGGGAGGGGTATGGTTGAATGGGAAAAAAGGTAAATAAAGATCAAGAATTAAAATAGTTCAGCTTTTTTGTATTCCAATCAATTCTCATCCCATTCTAGGCTCTGATCAAGGGGGAGTTTTTTGTTGCCCCCCGAGGCACGTTAACTGTTTCTGTTTGTTTGAATTATGAACAGTTAAAGGCACTTTTGGATTAATTCCAATTTCGGTTTGGCACCCTTTATTTCTAAACCCCAGTGCCTCTCAAATGTGTTTCTCTGAAGGCGTTTGTACTAAACAGACCCATGGCTGCTAAATACCCAAACAGTACAGTGACTGCATCCAATCAGATTTGGCTGGCAATTTTCCACCCACCTCCTTGGGCTTGACTTTTGTTGAGCCGCGTGGCGGCAACAGGCCCATCCATAGCTCGAGTTTTGGCCGATTCATCAGGAATGGGCTGAAATTCGGCCTTATCTTTTGTCACATCTTAATGTTCTGCTTTACATCACAACTGCCTATCATTTCCTGGATGTCATCCATCCACCATGGTCTTCTCCCTTTCCACAATCACAATCGTGCTTGGCTCCTCTCCAGCCGAGTTACATGCACTGTGACTATGGCATTTTCTCTTCAATATTCCTTCCAACAGGCGTGGGAAAAAAAAATCCCAGATTTTGGGTTGACATCAGAACAGGAATAGATGGGGAAACCTTCCAATGAGGACACTAGTAATGGTGACCCTGCTGACAGGGGCGTCACAAGGGGGTGCGGCCCACACCCGGGTGACACCATTGCAGAGGTGACACCAAAATGACTGGCAGTCATTTTGGTGTCGCCCCCTCTAAAAAGTCGGGCACTCGGTCATGAACCAAGAGTCCGACAGTGTCAGGAGAGAGGAGGGGACCCGGCATCATACCTCATCCCGCCGGGTGAACGTCCCCTCTCTCTCCATCACCAAGATGGTCGCCGGCAGGTGTCAATCAGATGGCCGCGCACGTGCGATGACAACACGGCGGGGTGTCGCCTGGTCTGGAGACCGGCTGACACCCAGCCTCGGGATGCGCCTGCCTGCTGACCACCAAAGTTTTGGGGCCATGCAGGGTCCCTTCCTCAGGCCAACATTGTGACACAACCTCGCCCTGAGGAAGGGATCCTTCGTGGCCCTGAAATGCTGGCTTGTATGACATGTGACAACTTAAAGTATCAAACAAGATATCCACACCTTTTGGATTTTGTGAGTGCTGGTGATCCATTTCTGAGTACACATGGTGCCATCCGTGTTATCACTTGGAGCACTGCATCCTATGAACCTTTGGTTTATAAATGTTGCATGGAGTGCAGGTGAAACACTACAACACTGGATGCTGAGCACCAGGGATTTTCCTCACTTTGGATGGATTTCCTCTCACTTCCTGATGTGGCTATCGTGCAGGAAGTGTAGACAGATCTCCGAAATAGGACACAGATGGCAAAAAAGCTGACTGGGGTTATAACCTTCCCTTTCCCTATCCAAAACGGGGGAAAAAAAGGTTTTGGCTTTAATTTTAGTTTACGTGCAACTACACTGCTTCCTGGATATCATTTGCTGTTAATAGTTTCCTTTTTTATTGGTTGCCTGAAGTTGCTTTTTAAGATTACCAAATTGCTGAACTTTCTTCAGTGATAAGAATGTCCGCTTATGATTGGCAGTTTATAAGATACAGAAAAACCACAAGAGGAAGAACTATGTATTTATAGTCCTATGTGCACACTTTTGTAACCAGTTAGCAGGGCAGCCATCAGAAATTTTAGGGCCCCATACACGGCTTTAGGCCGGGCCCCCCCCCCTCCCGCGCCGCTGGTCACAGGGCTTAGTGACACGCTGCACGCAGAGCTTAGTGACGCGCTGGACGCAGAGCTCAGTGACGCGCTGGACGCAGGACTTAGTGACGCGCTGGACACAGGACCCACCTGAGAGTGACCCTGCAGAAGGGGTCTCAGGTGGGCTGGTCAGGGCTGCATCCCTCCCTCCTTTCCTTCCTTCCTTCCTTCCTTCCTTCCTAGCTCCTCTTACCTGCACACATGGCCTTGTCTGCCAGTGGACCGGCCAGAAGTGACGTCACTTCCGGCCAGTCCCACATCAGACGAGCAGCGTCGCTGATGGGGCCCTAGCTTGTCTCAAAGCCACTGAAGTTGCAATGCTGGGGCACTGCGCTGCTAGGGCCAGGCCTCCGCCTCCTCGCCCTTCACCGTCGGCCTATAGTTATGTAAGGGACCCGGGCGGGCCCCCCCAGGCTGCCCGGGCCCCTTACATGAGTATCTGCCGTACCCCCCTGATGGCTGCCCTGCCAGTTAGATAATATGTTTGTACACTCGACCTAGATTAGATACAACAGGCGGAGGATGTGACAATTCCTGCTTGCAGTCTAGGTGACAGATTTCATGTCTGCAGGGTAGTGGAGGTCAGTCCTAATACACGGTTTTGTATTGGTGCCTACTGGCAGCACGACAGGCTTTTGGCCTCATTCACACTGATAAGAGCCGGCCCGTACAGATCCGTGCGGCGTGCAATCGGGCCGCTCACGGGGAAGGACAGGTGCTGTGTGTGATTGTATGCAGCAGCCTGTTCTTCTCTATGGAAGTACGCCGCCCTACGCTCACCCGCCCTGCACGTCCGTGCAGGTGAGCGTACTCGTACGCTGGCGGGATGGATCCTGTCTGCGTCCGAGCCAGGGCACCCGGTCGTACACTCACCTTAACTGCACATCCGTGCGGGTGTCTGTCTGACACGGACACTCGCACGGATGTGCAGTTTGGTTGAGCATACGGCCGCGTACTCCCATAGAGAAGAGCAGGCTGCTGCATACAATCACACCCAGCACCTGTCCTTCCCGGCTCTTAGTGTGAATGAGGCCTTAAAGTGACACTAAACTCAGGAGTTCAATCCTAAAAATACATTCAAGTCCCTTAACACTTACCCGCAATGAGGGGAATTTATCAAAACTGGAGTAGACAAGATCTGGAGCAGTTGCCCAAGGACAACCAATCAGCATCTCTGTTCAGTTTGCTCAGGTAAGATTTGACAATGACAGAGAAGCTGATTGGCTGCAGTGCTAATCTGCTCCAGATTTTGTCTGCTCCAGTTTCGATAAATTCCCCTCAATGTATCTTATTTGTGTATCACTCGGCTGTAGATCCTGAAACCATCTCTGAATTGGTGCTGACACTGTCCTTCCTTCTGGAGGGGGGCTACTTCTGTTCCCCATGGTCCCTGTGTGTTGTAAAGTAGTCACCGCTCCAAGCTCACTCCCGGGATGGACTACAATCTCATGTTTAGTTGTGTAATTTGTACTGAAATCAGGGTGTAACTAGAAATTACAGGGCCCCATAGCTAAAATTAGTATGGGCCCCACCCACCCAAAAAAATGCCACTGAACAACACATTGCTGCAGTCATGTGGCACGGTGCCTGAGCTACACCATATATGATTACATGCAGTTAGAAAACAATGACTATCCTTGGACCCATCGATCGTGCATTCGGAGATGGTAATTGATTCCTAACTGCATGTAATCATATCACATACCATCACATGCGGCGGCTGTCATCAGATCAATAACGTGAAAGGGTGACAGCTGCCGCTTGTAAACGCCTGCACACAGCATGCAATGCTGTGTGCATCACCTGCACATTCCCTGGTGATCCAGTGGTGATTAGTAAGGTCTGGTGCAGACCATACTAGTCCTTCCTTTCGGCTGGAGCTCAGAGCTGAAGGGAGATAGTGATTGCCGGCACTGACACAGGAGCAGCTATGCTGTCTGCATCTGACAGGGATGCAGACCGTGTAGCTGCGGATGGTACGGGTTTGCAGGCTTGTATTTTTACACTTTTTTGCACTAGAGGCTGAGACTAGACAGCCTTCCTTCCTGCAGCTGACCGGGCCCCCCACTCTGCCCCCGGGCCCCATAGTGGCTGCGTGGGCTGCTACAGCTGTAGTTCTGCCACTGATTGACATTGTAGTCCATCATGGGAGCGAGCTTTGAGCAGTTACTTCTTTACAACACACACAGGGACCATGGGGAACAAAAGTAGCCCCCCTCCAGAGGGAAGGACAGTGTCAGCACCAATTCAGAGATGATTTGAGGATCTACAGCCGAGTGATACACATATAAGATACCTTGTTGTTAATAGTTGGGGTATTTGAATGCATTTTTAGGATTTAACTCCTGAGTTTAGATAATAATGAACAGAGATTTAATGAATACAACGGTAGTGTTACTAAAGAGGGACACAATCACAAGACATGTAGAGATAAAGTATATATATTGCATTTCCATTTGAATCCAGCTGGTGGCACTGTAGGTTCCGTTTCACATATTTTGTGCAGGCTATGCTTATTTCCTGTGCTGAAATCATTGGATTTTGGACTTACCTGTAATATCCTTTTCTTTGAGTAGAATACAGGACACAGACTAAATCATTGACCAGTCAAGGATCAAGTTTCCAGTCACCTGACGATACCGCCTTATTACCCAGTGGTCCTTCATTCAGCCTGTGTACTGTACGATCAAAAAATGCCTATTGCTTACAGAGCTCAGTAGCTAAAGATCTAATTTACACACAGCTGAATGAGTCATCCCTGCTGTGTTTGGATGGCTGAGTACAGAGATTGCTATCAGCACCTGCTTCATTCCTGGCAATGGGGGGAAAGGTGGGGCTCACAATGGCCCACACATGTGCCGCAGGCAGTGAATGTTAAAAATGAAAATGCTAGGACAGGGGTAGGCACCCTTGGCACTCCAGTTGCGGTTAAACTACTTACCCCCATCATGCCTCAGGGAGACATGCCTGTCCTATTCTTACAATGCCTGTGCTCGCAGGGCTTTCTGGCCACTATCCATCCAGAATGCCATGCCAACAGCATTAGCCCTGCATATGGCTGAGCAGATTTATAAATGGGCCCCAAAGTGTTTATCTTACAGACGCCCGTATATAATCTTCCCAGTCTGACACTTTTGGTATGTGAAGTTTATAGGCAGGTTATAGGCACCTCTTAGGCCACAGTCACACTAGCCTCCTGTGTTTTGATTCATTTAAATGCAGAAGAATTCTCAACAGACTTTATGCTGCCCAGATCACGTTTTTTTTTTTATACATGCAGCTAAACTGAACAAATCTAAACGCAAAGGGGTCTATTTATTTGCCCAGTGAAAAATCTGTAAATATTAATTTTGGATGAATAATGGCAAAAAAAAATTATATATATTAATTTTTTTGTTTTTTTTGCAGTTGGAATGTATTGTCATGCAATACCACATTGTGGTCACTAGATGTCCCTGAGGAGATTCTAAATTCATCTACTCTCCAACTCCATCTAGTGATCATAATGTGGTATTACATGACAATACATTCCAACTGCAAAAATATATATTTAAAGGAGAACTATGAGGTGAGTGCTTTTCACTCACCTCGTAGTTCTAGCCGACCTGTGACAATGAGACTGTCACAGGTCGGCTCAGTAGATCGGGAGGTGAGCGAACACATACCGGCGTTCGCTCAATTCTCGATCCTGTCACGGCTCTCTGCCGTGACAGGGGAGGGGCTGGATT
>NW_017307245.1:582519-612271 GCF_000935625.1 Nanorana parkeri | reverse complement strand
CGAGCACGCGCGTCGCCACGTAAACACGCGTCGGGTGCGCCTACGTATGAAAACGACGAACGCGCTACACATGTTGGGTATCGCCGCGCACGCCGGAGTGAGAGCAATAATTCTAGGGCCAGTATTTTGGGGTATCTCTAAATTGATGACCTGTGGGGGCTTTTAAAGCGTCTTCTATTGACTTTTTGGGGTACTGCAGTTTTTCGCCGTTTCACGGACGCACGCAATTTGTAACCTATACATGTTGGGTATCGTTTTACTCGTTGTAACCTCATCTTTTATATGTCATTTAAAAAATTGGTATTTTGTTGTGTTTTGGGGCATTAAATTAAAATTTTCACTAAATGTTGGGGTTTAATATTGCGCAACATAAAAATTTGCAACTACTGTACCACCATTTTATTGTATAGGGTCTTGGCATTCAGAAAATATATAATGTTGGGGGGTTTTAAGTCATTTTCAGGCCTAAAATGTGGAATATAACATGGGTGCAAAAAATGAAAAAAGGGCCTCAGTCATGAAGGGGTTAAAGAAACGTGGTTGTTTCTAAACCCTATATTACTTGTAATTCTCAATATAGTTAACTTGGTGGTAAGCCCCGTGCAGTGCCCTTCTTGGTTATTAGATATAAGTTAATATGCCCCCCTGGCCCTTATAAAATACCATCTTTGCTTCTAGTTAGGCAGAGCCAGCTGTCACTCACGCAGCTGGGCAGATCTCGACATCGATGTCGGGATCCGCTCCGGCGTCTCGGTATACCGCGAGCACTGAGCTTAGGGTGATGGGAGGACGCTAGTTTGTGTCCTCCCGTTACCCTAAGGAGAACTATGGGGAAAAGCCTTAACCCCATAGTTCTCCTTTTTAATATAATAATAATAATAGTCCTAACCCTTGCAGCGGTGCCACCCGTGCATTTCAAGGATTAAGTGCTTGTTTATACCTAGGGACAAAAATAACAAAGATATACTGTAGGAACCTTGAGGCTGGCTGGCTGATCCACTGGTTCCTCTCCTCCTCTGCTCCATTAGTCTAAGGTCCCTAAGTCATCACGTCGAATACAGTGTATAGGATGTGAGGACGCTGAAGGACAAGCTGCAGGGACCAGCCTAGCAGGCAGCCGGCTTCCCGGATGGGGTAAGTATATCTTTGGGAGTTTCATACCAAGACAATAATGAGCAGCTAACCCTTGCAATGCGGGAGGGGGTAGCCCAACTGCATGGGTTAAGATTTTTTTCTGCCCGGAATTCTGCTTTAAGAGCATTCATTTTTGCATTATTTGCCCAAAACCAACGTTCATAGACATTCGCAGACAGAGGAGCCCTGCGAATGGTTTATAAATAGACCCCCAAAGTATGATTTTTTTTTTTTTTATACCATTTAAAAAAATAGTTTTATGCATTTATACGCTTTAAGAACGCATGTTTGTCAATGCCGAGGTAAATGAGGCCTCATTGACGTGGCCAGATTGGCGTATTTCCGCGGTGGGTGCCGTTTCTGATTTAGTTGCGGCCGCTCAGCCTGTACACAGCAATGACATGAGAGGTTGTATGCATTGTACATGCAGAAAATGCCTACGGCTAGGGACAGGTGAGCGTCCGTGTACACGAACAACATGGCCGCTCATTCGTCCCTCAAGGACAGCGTCAGCCTGACATTGTCTCGTACCGGCTTTCGGTTCCCAGGCCGTATCTGCTGCAGGAATACACTGATCTGGGTGGCGTGCTGCCTTGGTAGGCCTTGTGAATGAGGCCTAACTCTGCAATACATTACCATTTTCATCAACCACTGGGGCATAGCAAGTATATTGCAACCCCTAGAGCGTGGTAGCCGAACTTTGGCCCTCCAGTTGTGGTGAAACTACAACTCTCATTATGTATCTGCCTGTGGGAGCCATGTCTGCTTCTGTTAGTCTTGCAGTGGCTCATGGGACTTGTAGTTCTACAACAGCTGGAGGGCTGATTGTTAGAATACCCTTTTCTTCTAGGACAGGGGTAGCCAAACTCTGGTCCTCCAGCTGTGGTGACACTACAATTCCATGATGCATCTCTCTCTCGGAGTCATGTCTAAGGCGGTGAGAATCTTGCAATGGCTCATGGGATTTGTAGTTCTATCACAGCCGGTGGATTGGCGTTTGGCTACCCCTGCTCTAGGAAACCTTGGCACTCTAGCTGAACTACAAGTCACATGAGGCATTGCAAGACTTTCACAGCCACACCAATGACCACCTAGGCAGAAGCATTATGGGATTTGTAGTCTCTACTGCTGGAGTTCCAAGGTTGCCGACCCTTGCTATACAGTAATAAAATGTGGTGACAGGGCCTATTTTCCTATTCAGGCATTGCAGGGATACTTGGTAGGAATTGAAACCCCAGAACTGTATAGTAAATGACAATGGACACCTCCACGTTTGGGAGAATGCATTTTCAGCACTGTGACTGTGTGAACCGGGGACTCCATTACTGTGTGTATGGCTGTGCTGTGTGTTGCAGCAGAGGGCAGGCACAGTACACAACACACGGAAGCGAGCTCACATACACTTCCCACACAGCATAGGAGCCGCCCAGCCATGACATAGAGGGGTCTGGCCGGTCGCCTTACACAGGAGGTCACCCCTCAGGGAAGGTAGGAGCGGCTGTGTGCGGATTGTGCTGAGAGGTTTGGGCAGGATAGAGGCCTGGGCCGTTACCATGGCAACGCGAGGCGCCGCTTGTGTCAAAGGGGGGCTGCTTGTGATCTGTCATGCAGACAGCTCGGTGTATTATGAGGTGTCTGTCTGAGGTATTATTATTATTATTATTATTATTATTAGTATCTGAGGACCACACGTACTAATATGTGTGTGACCTAAAATGTGCTGTGGAACCACAAGTACCAGCGTGTCACTGGCAGCTACAATGCATGCTAAACGGTGCTGTGGAACCACAAGTACCCCACATGCCAGTGATATCTATAATACATGCTAATCTGTGACCTAAAATCTGCTTTGGAACCACAAATACCAGCATGCCACTGATATCTACACTGCATGCTTATCTTATTACCTAAAATCGGCTGTGGAACCACAAGTACAAGCATGCTAAGCTGTGGCCTAAACTATGCTGTGGAACCACAAGTAGCAGCATGCCACTGATATATAGATATGTATATTGCATGCTTATCTATTACTTAAATTCTGCTATGGAACCACAAGTACCAGCATGCCATTGGCAGATTCACTGCATGCTAAACTGTGACCTAAAATCTGTGGAACCACAAGTACCAGCATGCCATTGGCTGTAGGTTTCTGTGAATTTTCTTCTCTCGCTGTGCACCCCGGTCAGACCCGCAAGGAGCGACTGTGCCTCCATCTTGGTTCTAGCTTTGCACGCTCAGGGCTGTCCCTGTGGTAATCACCGCCTGAGGCAATTTCGTTCCGGGGGGCGTTGGAGCTGACTGGCAACACTTCTCGTCCAGGGGGCCGCAGAGGACGCTGGACCGCGCTGTCTGGTGTCCTGCTCACTGATGTCACTGGTAGCCAGGAGCTCGGCGGTATGCAAGCCAGAGCGTCCTGCTCAACTCCTGGCAACCGACGATTTCAATAAGTTGCACAGGACGCCAGACAGAGGCCCCTGAGGCAAACCCCTCGTGCTGCCTCGTTATAGGGACGGCGCTGCCCGTACTTCTTTGGCATGACGAGCGACAACGTGCTCCATAGAATCCAATGGTAATCTTGTGTCGTGCTGCATGCACTCATTTTTGCAGATCGCACTGGACCGGAACGTAGGCACTAATGTGCCACGTGTTCGGGTGTCATCAAACGCGCCGGGGGGGTGGGCTCAATGCACCACCATGCCCCCTTCCACCCCAAAACAAAGTGAGCCGGCCTGGTTGCGTTCCAGAGGATGAATGCAATGGAACGCACTCTTGATGATGTGAATGGGCCCTCCGTTTAGAACCAGCTGCTCATAGACCAGCATTGGCCATCCAATCGGGCCCACCTGAAAAACTGTCAGGCGGCCCCCATTGGACGAGGGTGTGTAGCTGGTTTTTGGAACCAAGTGTTTTTTGTTTTTGTAATGCAAAATGTAACTGGTAAGAATTGTGTGAAGGGTTGCTGACGTGTCCCCGGGGTCAAAGGAACAACCACATAATGGTGCCGATCTACCACAGACTTCCCCTTTTAGTAACCACTTCAGCTCTGGTAGCCGTATACCCCTCAGAGCTATTGTTCCAGTTCCAGTATGGGCCGGTATGTGCAGCGATAACTGTGGCAGGGACTGGGATACATTGTTTTTGGGGACAAATTGGGTTTTCCTTTTTGGCAATACCGTCTTGCAAAAGTTTTCTATGCAATCATTAGTGCCCATGCGCAACACGGCGTACAGTGCACCCAGCATGCGTCACTGTGCGCTCGGTGTGCTGCCTTGCCATTCATTCTAATGGCTCCCTAATGCACCTTCCGGTGACCGGGCATTGCGGCACAACACGTGGTGCAGTAAAAAAATGCATGCACTACTTTTTTTTTTCAATGCAACGCACGCTATTGGCTTACCGCATTGCGACTCGACGCTCGACCGCCGGGAGGTGTGTTGGGGAGCCATTCAGACGAATGGCAACGCAACACGCCTATCGCACGCTACACCACGCTAGGTGTGCTGTGCGATGGCGTGCGCTAAACACACACTTCCGTGCATGTAGCCCAAAGCTATGGTGGTAACTGGACCTTGGACAAAGACGTTATCGCACTCGGTGAGCGGTACTCACTAGGAACAGCGGCAGTCCCAAAAATTCCAGAGTGGCACCATGGACTCTGGAGACAGGAAGAGTAGGGATCAGGATGTCTACATTAGCGATGGGCTCGGGCGTGTTCGCAGCTCCACATGCTGAGCCCGCCAGGAAGCTGAGAGCGCCGCGGCGCCAATCACAGGCACTGAGATATCCCGATCTCTGCAGCTGCGGACCGAGATAATGTCTCAGTACCTGTGATTGGCGCTGTCGGCTTCCTGGCGGGCTCGGCACGTGGAGCTGCGAACGCGCCCAAGCCCATCACTAGTCTACGTGTGTG
Organism: Nanorana parkeri; assembly: GCF_000935625.1. NCBI lineage: Eukaryota > Metazoa > Chordata > Amphibia > Anura > Dicroglossidae > Nanorana > Nanorana parkeri. The sequence goes on along the minus strand of NW_017307245.1, from coordinate 607,227 downwards.
ATTAGAGGTGCAGGGTCTAAGGGGCGCCAGGTGTAGGGAAATAGGGTCTGTTGCAGGACGGCTCCCACGTTGTGGCCCTTTTTAACACCCCCGGGCAGGCACAGCTGAATGAATCCTGCAGAGGGATGCGTGGGCTCAAAGGAAGTGATACAGTTGCAGTGGGGAGGTTGAAGATTCCCTGGTTCACAGAGGTGGACGTCCATTACAGCGATGAGGTTAGGAATGTCTGGCTCACAGAGAAGAGAATCTATCAGGGCTTGTTAACACCGAATGCGGTGCATTCCAGAGCGGGAGCTGCTGGAACGCACCACAATCCCTCATCCGCAGCGCATTGGGTGTGAACAAGCCCTTACAGAGCTGTATGTACCGTACACTTTGTGAGGTGCGATCGGCTTCGCTGAAGAGATGAGCTTTTAAGGATCACCTTAGGGCTTGTTCACACCAAATGCAGACCAGAACTGCATGAGTTTCTGCACACGCAGTGAGATGTGCCGCATTTTTGATGCGTTCCGGGCTTCTTTTTTTTTTTTCTAGTTTAGAATGGGCTTTAAGTGCGTTCCAGGGCGTTTTTCGATGCGTTTGCATGTGTTCCAAAGCAGGTAAAATAGGGCTTGCTTTTTACATGCTCTGGAACGGAACACTGCGGTGCGAACTAGAGCCCAAATTACTATTGTAATACGTTGGACGCAGTTTTGATCCGGTCTGTAACTGCTCTGCTCCTGGAACGCGCTTGGCGTGAACAAGGCCTAGAGGTGGACAGAGTTGGAGATCAGCGGACAGATTGGGGTAGGGAGTTCCAGAGCATGGGAGACACTCGGAGAAGTTCTGGAGGCGAGTATGGGAGGAGTTGACAAGGGAGCTGGAGAGCAGGTCTTGGGAGGAGCGGAGGGGACGGTTTGAGGCGAAGGGGGTGATGTTACCAATTGTATTGATTGGGAGATCTATGTTGGATTGCTTTCTGCTGAGGATCGTTAATACGCCAATAACTAAAGAGATCCGGCACCCAGCCCCCGCTCCGCGGGTCCCCGTGTTTTCGGATGAAGCTTTGTTTGGCTGCACAGAGGGTTTTGTTCTGTGTGAATGCAAAGCAGACACGACTGCGATTGTGCTGGACGTCTATAACGTTCTCTCTGGCAAAGCACATTTACATTTACTCTCAGCTTTACGACCAGCCCATGAGAGCTCGGTCCTATCCTGAACTTGGTGCTTCATGTCATTTGATTGGGCGATAAATCCACCTGGTATTATTTATGTTGTACACACATTCTGGGGGGAATTTATCAAAACTGGAGCAGCTGTGCATGGCAACCAATCAGCTTCTCTCTTCAGTTTGTTCAGTTAAGGTTTGAAAATGAAAGGTGGATGCTGATTGGCTGCCATGCACAGCTGCTCCAGATTTTTGTCTGCTCTAGTTTTGATAAATTCCCCCTATGTGTTTAATAATTTCATTGCCAGCGTGTTGCACCCTATTCATCACCAGTTCATTTTTCAGTTTTAAGGCTCAGGTTCACACCTCGGCGATCCGTGACTCTGATCCGGATTGCCCACCACTGACAATCACGCTGGCGGTGGTGGGCAATACCATTACTATTTTGGAATGGCACCGGGCAGACTGCAGTTTCCCGCCTTGATTCCGCCCGTGCAACCGAACACATCGTGTGTCGCAAAAAAGGTACATGTAAACAATGGGGTCGCGCGGCAATCACTGTGTGCAATTGTGCACGACCACGCGCGTCCCGGATCGCCCAGGTCTGCACCGCCCCTTAGTGCTGTGATAGTTTGGCTGACAATGACTCCGTGATGCAACACTGTATCCAAAAAAATTTTAGATCATTTTTGTAAGGGTACGTTCAGACCACATGCAGTGCGTTTCCGGCCGGAACGCACTGCATAGCATTGCGGCCTACTCACTATTTTGTGGGGCTGGAGGGGGTGTGGCGGGCCATTTGAAGTGCTTGCAGCATCTTGACCGGACCGGACCATAGGCATAATGTGCCCAGCGATCCCGTGCGGGCGATCGCATTGCGGCCGGAGGGCGTGGCTACGATGCCATTCACTTCAATGGCCCTCCGAAATAGTGAGCCGGCCGGAATTGGGCTGGAACGCACTGCATATGGTGTGAACGTACCCTTAGGCAGTTCAAGCTGTCTTGTGTCTAAAGTAGAGATGCACCCATACCAGTATCGGTATCGGTGCCAATACTGAGCATTTGTACTTGTGCAAATGTTCTGATACCGAAAAACCAATACGGGTGCTTTAATTATTCAAGTGAAACAGCTGCCTTAGGTCCCGGCCTTGCTGGGGACCTTGTGGCAGCCTTCTTGGGAACCAGCTGCACTTCCTGATGTCTGAAGAGGGGGCCCGCTGCTGGCTCGGGGACAGATGGGTGTCCGTAGTGGTGCTGGATGAGAGGAGCCAAGGTGGCAGAAGCTGAGGAAGGAGGCTCACTTTGTCATTAATATATCCTGATGCATAGGTACCCGAGCCTATAGTGAGAGGACAGAGGGGATCTGCTGCCTATTGGGGTGATGTAGGGGGATCTGCTCCGTGTAGGAGGATCTGCTGCCTATAGGGGGTGGATGGTATTATTCTGCATTGCTGTATAATGTAGTGCTGAGATTTGCAGTCCTCTATAGCCAGTGCCATTCTGCATTGTTGTCGAATGTATTGCTGTAATTTGTAGTCCTCTATATAGCTGGTGGTATTCTGCATTGCTGTATAATGTATTGCTGGGATTTGTAGTCCTCTATAGCTGATTGTTTTATTCGGCTTTGCTGTATAAAGTATTGCTAATATTTCTAATCCTCTATAGCTGGTGGTATTCAGCATTGCTGTATAATGTATTGCTGGGATTTGTAGTCCTCTATAGCCAGTGCCATTCTGCATTGCTGTATAATGTATTGGTGGGATTTGTAGTCCTCTATAGCAGGTGCTATTCTGCATTGCTGTATAATGTATTGCTGGGATTTGTAGTCCTCTATAGCCAGTGCTATTCTGCATTGCTGTATAAAGTATTGCTAATATTTCTAATCCTCTATAGCTGGTGGTATTCGGCATTGCTGTATAATGTATTGCTGGGATATGTAGTCCTTTAAAGCTGATGGTATTATTCTGCATTGCTGTATAATGTATTGCTAAGCTTTGTAGTCCCTCTACAGCTTGGAGTCAGTGGTAGAACTACCAGCATAGCAGATGTGACTGGGCCCTGGTGCTTCACCACGGTCCTAAAAACCATTACCGTGTATTGTTATATAAAAACTGTCACTATCAGTTATTGGTATTGGTGAGTAAGTGAGGAAAAGTATCGTTACTCGGTCTGGAAAAATGGTATTGGTACATCCCCAGTCTAAAGGAAAAAAGCAAAACAAATTGAAAATAAATAAAAAGCTGTTTTGCTTACTTTGTTATAAAACATAAAAAAACAGGACAGTACAAACACCCCAAAATTACCCCTTTTTGCAAAGTAGACTCCCTTAGCGCTGGACGCATCTATCGCGCATCCGCAGGCACTACTGATAACTGGGATTCCTGGGGCAGGCAGGCACTACTGACATCTGGGATTCCTGGGGCAGGCAGGCACTACTGATACCTGGGATTCCTGGGGCAGGGAGGCACTACTGATACCTGGGATTCCTGGGGCAGGCAGGCACTACTGACATCTGGGATTCCTGGGGCAGGCAGGCACTACTGACATCTGGGATTCCTGGGGCAGGCAGGCAGGCACTGCTGACATCTGTGATTCCTGGGGCAGGCAGGCACTACTGATACCTGTGATTCCTGGTGGGCAGGGAGGCAGCACTACTGACATCTGGGATTCCTGGGGCAGGGAGGCACTACTGAAATCTGGGATTCCTGGGGCAGGCAGGCAGCACTACTGATATCTGGGATTCTTGGGGCAGGGAGGCAGCACTACTGACATCTGGGATTCCTGGGGCAGGGAGGCACTACTGATATCTGGGATTCCTGGGGCAGGGAGGCACTACTGATATCTGGGATTCCTGGGCAGGCAGGCACTACTGATATCTGGGATTCCTGGGGCAGGCAGGCACTACTGATACCTGGGATTCCTGGGGCAGGCAGGCACTACTGATACCTGGGATTCCTGGGGCAGGCAGGCACTACTGATACCTGGGATTCCTGGGGCAGGGAGGCACTACTGATACCTGGGATTCCTGGGGCAGGGAGGCACTACTGACGACGGCTCAGTCTTCTTAGGCCTCCTTCAGAAACCAATTGCTGTTAAGTGGATTACCAAGGCGGCTTTGGATCTGTATGATATAGCCCACTCAGAAAGCCAATGGGCTTTCCTGAAGAAGGCCAGGCAACGTGGCCTAGTATAGTAGGCCCATAAGTTTATTATCTGGGCAGGTAAAGCAGATTGGGAAATGGGGTTCTAAGTGGGACGCTCCATCTGTTCAGCGGTTGTCGGGCCAATCGAGAGCTGTAGTGCCCTGTTAGGTGTCCAGGGGAGAAGAGCAAGCTAAAAATCAGAATATATGTGCCAAAGACTTTGCCCCGTCACCCTGTTTTCTGGTCAGAGAGAATCGGATCCCCTTTGCTGTAGGACAGGTCAGAGATCAGACCCCTTGTTTTCTGAAGTCTTCAGTATCTGGTATCTTCATATAAAGAGATTTAAGGTGTACCTGGCTTCAGATGCAAAAGTGTAATGTTTGAAGGTATTTATTACCTCTCACATAGATTACAGCACTCCCCTGACAATAACCTTGCCTATGTTTCTCTCCAGAAGGCTGGTGCCATTATAACTCAGGAATCAGCCATTGTCAATCCTTTCTCTTGATGGAGAAACCTTAGTGCTGGTGCAATGATTGGCTGTGTAGATGCATGATGTTTGACACACATTATTCCCCTGCTTGCCACTCCCACCCAATCCGTGCCCAATCAGTCGCGGCTGGGACATTCACTGGCCCCGCAGATGCACGTCACAAAGGGATGGGGATTGCCCTTGACTCAGCTGATTGGGGCAGGAGGTGGGGGGTATTAGACACATTTGTGCACAGGCCTGGGCGAACTTCAGCGAACCGCTGACCACACGCAGCTTGTGGCTTGCTACTGTAGCAGATACAATCACAATACAATTCAAGACAAGATGGTAAGGAGGGCCCTGGCCCTGAGGGCTTACAATCTAAAAGAGGAGGGGGGAAGTGATTACATGAGGAGGGAGCTGTGTGGGGATGAATTGTCTGAGAACGTGATGGTTGAGTGGTTAGGTTGAGGTGGGATAGGCTTCCCTGAAGAGATGAGTCTTTAGGGAATGCCTAAAGGCAGTCAAGGTGGGAGACAGACGGACAGGCTGGGGTAAAGAGTTCCAGAGGATGGGAGAGACTCTAGAGAAGTCCTGGAGGCGAGTATGGGAGGAGTTGACGAGGGAGCTGGAAAGCAGAAAGTCTTTGGAGGAGCTCAGGGGACGGTTAGGGTGATACTTTGAGACAAGGTTTGAGATATATCCGGGGCAGAGGGAGATGAAATGAAGATCATTGCACAGTAGTGATCTGCCCCCATGAAAAGCATATTAATACTGACCTGCTTCCAAGCGTCACTCCCTTGCTGGTCAGAAGGAGAGAGGAACCCAGAGAGTGACATTGTGCAGGGTTTCCATCAGCAAGATGGTGGCACCTCACCATGTTTATAGCTCAGCTTAGTTGGGGTGAAGGGTTTTCCAAGGTTCTCCCCACTTGACTCTTGTGTCTTGCTGTCCTCCTTTGGTCAGGTTTCTATTGCTGCGTCCCCCTTTAGGAGATTCACGCTTATCTTTTTGTCCCAAACTTTGGGTTGTCACCAGAACAGAAACAGATGGGCAATCCTCCAATGGGGACACTAGTTCTGGTGACCACCAGGGATTGTGCATGTGACGCATGTCTGCTTGTTTGTGGCTTGCTGTATGATGAAGCTTGGGCTCTGTGACCTGCACTATTGCCGGCCTTCCCTCCAGCATACACACCGATCACAATGGCAGTCGTAGCGGACATTTATTTGATGTTTCTTCTTTTCTTTTGTAACGCAGGGTTCTAATCATTGCTGACTGTGACACATGACATCCAATCCTTGTAATACAGAAACGTACTTGAACTCGGCACTCTCAGTGAGAACATGTAATACGCGGGGTGAAGAGTGTCTGACATGTCTCCTGTCATAAGCTTTTCAAGACATTTGTTTGGTCGTAGCCGCTTTCTGTATTGGGTGAGAATTGTTTTATTTGCTTTTGACCTCTTGTAGTTATAAATGGTCTTTCGCAACTCGATGCCTTTTCCACGCTCCAGTGTTTACAAAAAGTCTGCGGGTTGCGCAATGAATCTCTTACGAAATTCTGAAGTTGGGCAAAAAAGTCTTTATAGTAGTATTGGAAGATGGCACGATCTAAAGTGACCCTGTGCCCAGACCATGCGCCCCGGGGTATTTACATATTCTGAACAGTCGGTATGTAAGCAAGATCCAGTGTGTTCCAGTGCCCGGGCACATGTGCATACAGTAGCATGTGACCGTGTGATCACCGGCCACTTTATTAGGTACACCTTGCTAGTACCGGGTTGGACTCCTTTCTGGTCTTCATTCTTCATGACATAGATTCAACAAGGTGCTGGAAATGTTCCTTAAGCCCTGTTCACATTGAGCGATTTATCGCGCGGTAATTCCCGCAATATCACCGCTCCAATGCATTTCAATGGGGGCAAAGGGTCCTGCTGTCGCGGGTCGTGTGTCGCTACAGCAGGACCCTTTTTGGAGCGGATTTAGCCGCGATTTAAGCTTGCTCAATGCAAGCTTGAACGCGATATCGCGCGGCAAATCTCGTGCTATCGCGCAATATGCAAATCGCACAGTGGGAACGGGGCTTTAGAGAGTTTGGATTATATTGACATGATAGCATCACGCAGTTGCTGTAGATTTGCCGGCTGCACATCCATGATGGGAATCTCCCGTTCCACCACATCCCAAAGGTGCTCTATAGGATTGAGATCTGGTGACTGTGGAGGCCATTTGAGTTCTGTGAACTCATTATCATGTTCAAGAAACCAGTTTGATGTGATTTTAGCTTTGTGACATGGCGCGTTATCCCACTGGAAGTAGATATCAGAAGATGTGTACACTGTGGTCATAAAGGGATGGACATGGTCAGTAACAATACTCAGGTATTCTGTGGCATTTATCAATGCTCAATTGATACTAAGGGGCCCAAAGTGTGCCAAGAAAATATCCCCCCACACACCATTACACCACCACCAGCCTGAACCACTGATACAAGGCAGGATGGATCCATCCTTTCATGTTGTTTATGCCAAATTGTGACCCGAGCATCCGAATGTTGCTGCAGAAATCGATACTTCTCAGACCAGGCAACGTTTTTCCAATCTTCTATTGTCCATATTGGTGAGTCCTTGTGAATTGTAGCCTCCGTTTCCTGTTCTTAGGTGACAGGAGTGGCACCCGGTGTGGTCTTCTGCTGCTGTAGTCCATCTGCTTCTAGGCTGGATATGCCGTGCGTTCACAGACGGTATTCTGCATACCTCGCATATAATGAGCAGTTATTTGAGTCGGCTTGAACCAGTCTGGCCATTCTCCTCTGGCATCAACAAGGCATTTTTGCCCAGAGAACTGGATATTTTCCCTACCAGCAGTAGAGGATTGTCCCTCTGCAGGTCAGAAGGATGAGAGGTGGGGTGGCCATGGGCCTGCAGTACCCTGGGACTTGACTGGGACAGGTTTGTGCTGAGCTGTACATGCCAGGCTTCCGACTACAGATCTCCATACTCCATGTTGTATGTTACATACTCCAGGCAGCCCCATGTTGTGCTGTACATTAAATAACATGGACCACTCACTCTGTACTCCATGTTGTATGTTACATATTCCAGACAGTCCCATGTTGTGCTGTACATTAAATAACATGGACCGCTGCCCTCTGTACTCCATGTTGTATGTCACTTTCCGGATCACTGTACTCCAAAAATCTGTAGTGCGTATGCCGTCCCGCACAGTATATTCTGTGGACAGCTCCTCTCTGCATGCCGCACAGTGCAGGAGCACATCCTTGCAATGTCTGGGATCCTCTCCTAGGAGGTCAGGGGTAGGCTGAGTGATATCACCGAGGGACCAGTGGGCTGGAAGCCGAGGACTGGGAGCTTTAAGGTTTTTTTGGGGGGTAATGGAGTTTTGTAAATTTGTTTACACCGAGTGGTGTGTTTTGTGTGTGTGTGTGTGTGTGGTCCACTTCAACAACATCGGGTACAGGATAACCAAACCCAAGAACTGAATATATTGCAGCTTACCAATCCTTGAAGAAGAACTCCGGAGAGATAAAAGCCAAAGAAGAACTCCGAGGAGATAAACACCTTGCCCTTGACATGGGCCACCCCCACACTGCAAGGGTTAAGTACTCTTTAGGGGCTGGTTTGAAGAAGGATTTACTTACCTGATCCCCGCTCCCTGCGGGTTGCTGGACTGGTTCCAAGAGCCCCCTCTCCCCTTTTTAGCCGGTTCCTGATGAACTGGAAGAAATCCGCACACTGGGTTGCGGTGTTGGCACCCCTCTGATCAGCCGATCGATAGTTTTAGGAAGTACAGAGACTACCTGCTGATCTTGTCAGCAATGACGTGTCCTTGTCACAATGTCATCTTTCCTCTGTAAACTACTAATCTCCCCAAAGGCAGACATGTGCCAAGTCCAACTGAGGTGACAACTATGGCTCCCTCCATAGATATAGGGGAGGTGTGAGCGTAGCCACCCAGGGACAGGAAGTGTGTTATTCCCGGGATCACCAGGTAAAAAGAAAAGGAATGCAGGCAGCACATGCAAAGCCTGGTAAGCTGCAGTATATTACATCCTTGTTCCTGGGTTTGGATGCACTTTAAGCTGAAATGTTCTGACTTGTCTATCTCCGCAGACACATTCATGTTTGGCTTTCTTGCAGGCTCTGAAGAGCGTTCCCATCAGACGCTTGGAAGACTCCAGAGCAGCAGTGAGGATGGGAAACTACAGCAGTCTCCATTTCTGTGGGATACCCAGTGGGAAGGGACCCCACACAGTCGGCTGTACAGACCTGATGAGCGATCACACCATTCAGGTATTTGAAGTTGTGAACATTTCTCCTCCAGAGAAGCCGTGGCTTTCATACATTACACTGGTGATGGCCGAGAAGCCTGGAACAGCTGTTTGGTATAAATGGATCTATAAGATTCGGCTGCATTTACACTCTGCAATAGCGGTTCTGGGTGTTTGGCTTTTTTGGATGTAAAGGAATGATTTGCATGACTCTACCCGCTTTCTGGAAATGAGGACTAATCTTCCTAATTTGGGATATGTAATGGAATGAGACATGGAAATGCCCTCTATTTTAAAGGGCGATTCCGCTTTCCCAGGTGAATGTGGGAAAATGGAATCACCCCCTCCAATGTGCCCCCCCTCACCTGCTATACTTAAATTTGGGCAAATGCTCCTTCCTTTCGCAGATGCGGATGTACTATCCATACCCTGTACTGCCGTCTAGCGCAGCCCTGCGCTCACAAGTCCCCTATGTGATAGCATTTTGGATGTGACAGGTTCTGTTTAAGGTGACATAAGGGGTCTATTAGACCCCTAGTGTCACCTTTCCACTGCAAAGAAGCTATTCAAGCACAGATCGTGCTCGAACATCTTCTTCCTTGGGTTCTCTAGCTGAGGAATGAGTGCTGAGGGACCAGAAGTGATGTAATCAGCGTCACTTCCAGTGCTGGGCGGATCCCGGCACAATTGTCGGGATCCGCTTCATCTGTGGCGTCTCAGTATACAGTGAGCTACAGCTCGCGGTATACTGAGCCTAGGGTGATGGAAGGACGCTAGTTTGTGTCCTCTCGTTACCCTAAGGAGAACTATGGGAAAAGCCCTAACCCCATAGTTCTCCTTTTTAATGGGGAGGGATCTGGTCTCTCTACCCGTTGACACCCGTGATGCTTGTCCCGGGCCCGCAGGAGGGGGTGTAGAGCAGGGTGGGCGTACCCTTTACCAGCCCCTGGAAGCCATTTGACAGCAGCTCACCCGCCAGAATCACTTCCAGTGCAATGCCGACCGCCGGTTGCTCTGTTTTTGTTCTTATAAGCTGAATTTTTTTTCCCAGTATTGTCAATGTTTTTGACAGGTAGAATTAGTGATGCACAGATACCGGTATTTCGGTACTGAGTAAGAGTATTGTTATTTTTTTTTCGGTACTCTCCAATCAGGAAGCTGGGCCGTGTGTAATAACGCGCTCCCCGGCTTCCTGATACCGGAAATATTGGACTAGGCATTGGAGCATTTGGGCGAGTACTCGCCCAAATACTCAGCATTGGCACCGATACCAGTAGAGGTATCTGTGCATCCCTAGTTAGAATATTAAACAGGTACACACAGACACAGTGGCGTCTTCCGGCTGAAAGCTTAATTTGTCATGGCCTCCATTTGGTCATGTGTCAAAGCTGACACAAAGGATCAGGAACCACTCTGATTGGTTCACAATCATGAGCTGCAAAGTGTCAGCTGCTAGCTGGACTTTATAGTGAAGGATTAGCAGAACACAGCCCACCAAATATCTGCTGAGCTGTCTGTAGACATTAGTGAACGGCCCTCTGACAACATTAGGTCCACAGGGCAGCCCAGAATACAAAGTGGTTGGTCATGTTATAGCACCTTGCCCAATTACTACTGCCCCCCTCCCCAAGAGAAGTTGGTTAGGAGACTTCCCTCTTTCCTCCATCTTTTTATTATTGTTATACATTATAGAGCGCCAACAGTTTGCGCAGCGCTTTACAATGTAAGGAAGACATTACAATCACAATACAATTCAAGACAAGATGGTAAGGAGGGCCCTGGCCCTGAGGGCTTACAATCTAAAAGGGAGGGGCAAGTGATACATGAGGAGAGAGCTGTGTGGGGATGAATTGTTTGAGAACGTGATCTTGCACGTTCCTTCTCATTTCTTTCATGACCCAAACAGAATTGCGTGTGCAGCCAGAGCGCTCTTGTTTCGGCCAGACTCTGGATTGTGTTTGCACGTCTGGATTATTACTGCTGGGCCAGCATTGTCTTTCCTTCTCCTCCTATAGTCACACATGACACTGAGTGGTTTCATTCCATGCAGGGCAGTTTTCTACGAGTGTTCTACCCTTGTGTGGACAGCGATGAATATGAAGAAGCTCTATGGATTCCTCGAAAAGAGTATTACCGGGGACTCGCAGACACTCTGAAGCTCAACAGGACTCTGACTGATTATATTTTTAGCTGCTTCTTTGGTAAGATTAAACATCTATAGGATCAATGCGTCTGTACAATATCGTTTTTGTCGATTTCACCTAAATGGTGTGCTGGTGACATACAATATATACAACCACATGTAAAGCCAAAATAGTTATTATTATTATTATTATACAGGCGTTGTATAGCGCCAACAGTTTGCGCAGCGCTTTACAATATAAGGAAGACATTACAATCACAATACAATTCAAGACAAGATGGTGAGGAGGGCCCGACCCCTGAGGGCTTACAATCTACAAGGGAGGGGCCAGTGATACATGATGGGGGAGCTGTGTGGGGATGAATTGTCTGAGAATGTGATGGTTCAGTGGTTAGGTTGAGGTGGGATAGGCTTCTCTGAAGAGATGAGTCTTAAGGGAACGCCTAAAGGCAGTCAGAGTGGGAGATAGACGGACAGGTTGGGGCAAGGAGTTCCAAAGGACGGGGGAGACTCTAGAGAAGTCCTGGAGGCGAGCATGGTAGAAGTTGACGGAGCTGGAAAGCAGGAGGTCTTTTGAAGAGCGGAGAGGACGGTTAGGGTGATATTTTGAGACCAGGTTGAAGATTTGAGTTGTGGATGGCTTTATAAGTGGTTGTTAGTATTTTGAATTTTATCCTTTGGGCGAGTGGAAGCCAATGTAGGGATTGGTAGAGGAGGTGTAGGATGGAAGCCAGTGGAGTGATTGGCAGAGAGGGGTGGAGGATGGAAACCAGTGGAGGGATTGGCAGAGGGTGGTGGGGGTATTGATGGAACCAGTGCAGGGATCGGCAGAGGGGGGTTGCAGACACTGAGCGGTTGGTCAGGTGGATGAGTCTGGCAGCTGCATTCATGATAGACTGAAGGGGGAGGGGCCTGTGTAGAGGTAGGCCAATGAGGAGGGAGTTGCAATAGTCGTGAGATAAGAAGCGAGTGGATGAGTAATTTTGCGGTCTCATTGGTGAGGAAGGGGCGTATTTTGGAGATGTTACGAAGGTGAAGGTGGCAGGATTTGGATAGTGATTGGATGTGGGGAAGAAAGGTGATGTCCGAGTCAAGGATGACACCTAGCACCTTGGCATGGGGGGAGGGGTGGATTGTTGTGTTATCAATCTCAAGGGAAATGTTGGGGGAAGGTGCACGGGCAGGAGGAAATATCACTAGCTCAGTTTTTGAAAGCAGTATGGAAGGGTCGGAACCCCTGTCAAGTGTTCATTGTTGTCTGTGCCCCTGCTGGGGAGATTCAACCTCTCCCTTTATCCTGGTGACTAATGTCAGTGAGACAGAAATTGATGGGAATCCAACATTTTATCATTCTCACCAGAACAGGAATAGGGAGGAATGAAGGCAGTTGCTCCAATCAGCTGAGTCCTGAATCAGCTGACGTTCGATGCAGCGTGTGGCCCTGCTGGCACCACCCGGCTCGACAAAAGTCACTTTTTCCATCGACGGGACCGGGTGGAAAGAATACAATAGCCAGCCGGGAAGATTCCTCCATGCACGTCCCTTTAGCATCGAGTGATTTTTATTTTGTTCACCTCCTAGCTTCACTTTAGAGAGATTTCTTTTCACTTCCTGCTGTGTGTATGGGACAGAATGTAAAGGGAAACCTCCCCAGTTGGACACAGATGGCAAAAGAAAAGAAAAAGAAAGCAGGGATGTAAAGTACACCTTCAATAGGAACTTTACCCAGATCTTCAAAATAACAACAAAGGTGCCTTTAGAAATGTTTAGTGATGACAATCTACAGACACACACTTCTAGATCATTGCCGGCTTTATATTCTTTGCATTCCTTATTCCTCTTTTCTTCCCCAGTCTTCTGACAGTGGCCATGTATACTAAGGGCAGGTTACTAGATCTCCTTTTACTTCCCTGACCTCTGGCACATGTGACTAGGACATGTGACCATGAATTGGTGCTGACACTGTCCTTCCTTCTGGAGGGGGCTACTTTTGTTCCCCATAGTCCCTGTGTGTGTTGTAAAGTAGTCACCGCTCCAAGCTCCCTCCCATGATGGACTACAATCTCATGTTTAGTTTACTGATTTGTATTGAGATTGTAGTCCATCCCGGGAATGAGCTTGGAGCGGTGACTACTTTACAACACACATAGGGACTATGGGGAACACAGGTAGCCCCCCTCCAGAAGGAAGGACAGTGTCAGCACCAATTCAGAGATGATTGGAGGATCTACAGCCGAGTGATACACAGATAAGATACATTGTTGGTAATAGTTAGGGGATTTGAATGTATTTTTAGTATTTAACTCCGGAGTATAGTGTCACTTTAAAGGTGAGTGTGAATAAAATAAACACATAAAGGCTCACTCAGTAAAACAATGCAACAGCCAAGATGCCAAGACTTTGTGTAACCAAAGAGAATCCTTCTTGTATTAGATTGGCTGAGTGAAATGCATTCTGATTGGTTGCTGCTGCTTGCTGCACTTTACAGACAGCACATCATTTCTTTCTTCCTCTTTACTGAATATGTCGCTGTAGTGTGTAGTTTATTTATTTTTATGGCCGCAAAACATTGATGTCCTTTATGTCCTACGCGCAGGGTCTGTGAAATGTCCGGCAAAGCTGAATGCACCATTCAAACCAGGAGAAAAATACCCCCTCATCATATTCTCCCACGGGCTCGGAGCTTTCAGGTAACTTCAACTTCATCAGATGGAAGAAGAAATGTGCTGGGATATAAAAAATATAATTTTTAGACCTCAACATTATAAAATGTTCTACATTACCTTTTATAACTATCTCTAAAACGTGTGTCTTTTTACAGAACGTTGTATTCAGCTATCTGTATCGGGTTGGCGTCACAGGGCTTTGTAGTTGCGGCAGTTGAGCACAGGTAAGTGGATTCATTTAGAAGATACTGAAGATGGAATACAATAGTGTCGGCAGAATATGTTTATGACCTTCCATATACACCATCGGTTCTGGATGTGCAATTAGTCAATGTGGTGAAAAAGAACAAGACCAGTCACCCTGCACAAAGAGAGAGAGAGAGAGCAGCAGTGAGCGGTCTTTATTACAGGAGGGGCGGAGACAAGACCAGTCACCCTGCACAAGGAGAGAGAGCAGCAGTGAGCGGTCTTTATTACAGGAGGGGGCGGAGACAGGACCAGTCACCCTGCACAAGGAGAAAGCAGCAGTGAGCAGTCTTTATTACAGGAGGGGGCGGAGACAAGACCAGTCACCCTGCACAAAGAGAGAGAGCAGCAGTGAGCGGTCTTTATTACAGGAGGGGCGGAGACAAGACCAGTCACCCTGCACAAGGTGAGAGCAGCAGTGACCGGTCTTTATTACAGGAGGGGGCGGAGACAAGACCAGTCACCCTGCACAAAGAGAGAGACCAGCAGTGACCGGTCTTTATTACAGGAGGGGCGGAGACGAGACCAGTCACCCTGCACAAGGTGAGAGCAGCAGTGAGCGGTCTTTATTACAGGAGGGGGCGGAGACAAGAACAGTCACCCTGCACAAAGAGAGAGAGCAGCAGTGAGCGGTCTTTATTACAGGAGGGGCGGAGACAAGACCAGTCACCCTGCACAAAGAGAGAGAGCAGCAGTGAGCGGTCTTTATTACAGGAGGGGCGGAGACAAGACCAGTCACCCTGCACAAGGTGAGAGCAGCAGTGACCGGTCTTTATTACAGGAGGGGGCGGAGACAAGACCAGTCACCCTGCACAAAGAGAGAGACCAGCAGTGACCGGTCTTTATTACAGGAGGGGCGGAGACGAGACCAGTCACCCTGCACAAGGTGAGAGCAGCAGTGAGCGGTCTTTATTACAGGAGGGGGCGGAGACAAGACCAGTCACCCTGCACAAAGAGAGAGAGCAGCAGTCAGCGGTCTTTGTTACAGGAGGGGAGGTAAAGTACAGGATTTTTCATGCTATATTACAGCAGGGCCTCTAAAGTAATAGTACAATATTGCACAGTAAAGTTGGATATGTATGTTTTAAATATTCTCTGTATTGGGTATATAATAGTGTAACCACATGCTGTTTAGCTGCCTGTTTTTATGTTTATATAATTGGATATCGTACTTCACTTTTCCTTTTGGATCTTTTTTTTGTATTCATTGGAAGCATCCCTTGGAGTTTCTCAGCACACAACACACACCAATATTGTCCATTCTGTGATTACTGCATTGCCATTATCTGAGCAATAAAGATTGCGGAAATCTAAATGTAATACTTTCTTAACAGAGATGAATCTGCATCTGCAACGTTTTATCTCCGGGAGAGCTCCCCTACGGACCCTTGTGAGGATGTGTGTGACCCTCTGGAGGAGGTGTGGATTTATAACAAGGCTCCCAAACCAGGAGCAGACGAATTCCCACTCCGGTTTGAGCAGGTAAGAGGTTGGACGGTTGGAAAAAGTGTTCGGAGAGGTGAAGATTGTAATGACTCGCCACCCGGCTTCCCGTTAACAGGGAAGCCGTCCCCATGCTTCTCGTCACTATGTGACGAGAGAGCATGGAGCCGGCTTTTTGGCCAATCGGGAAGCCAGGCGCCGTGTACGTGATGCTCAGCTTCCTGATTGGCCGGGAAGCCGGCTCCATGCTCCCTCGTCATGAGATGACAAGGAGGTATGAAGCCAGCTTTCTGGCCAATCAGAAACCCAGGCGTCACGTCATTACACGGTGCCTGGCTTCCTGATTGGACAGCTTCCCGAGCAATCAGGATGCCTGGCAGTGAGTCATTACTTTAGTCGTTTCCTGATTGGCCGGGAAACCAGCTCCCTGCTCTCTCGTCACAAGTGACGAGGGAGCAGGGAGCCGGCTTCCTAGCCAATGAGGAAGCTGGGCAGTGTGTAATGACGTGCTGCCCGGCTTCCTTAAACGGGAAGTATCGGGCTAGACATCAGAGCATTTGGGTGAGTACGAGTACTCGCCCAAATACACGGCACCGATACTAGTATCGGTTCATCCCTACTTAATAGAGTGGATGGGGGAATCATAGTTGCTGACCAAGTACACCCCTTCATGGAAAAGGTATTCCCTGATGGCAGTGGCCTCTCCCAGCAGGATAATGTTCCCTGCCACACTGCAAAAATTGTTCTAGAACGGTTTCAGGAACACAACAACGAGTTTGAGGTGTTGATTTGGCCTCCAAATTCTTCGGATCTCAATCCAATCGAGCATCTGTGGAATGTTCTGGAAAAACAAGTCCGATCCATGGAGGCCGATCACCTCAGAACTTACAGGACTTAAAAGTTGTGCTTCTGACGGCTTGGTGCCAGATACCACAGCACACACCAGAGGTCTAGTGGGGTCCATGCTTGGACGGGTCAGGGCTGTTATGGCGGCAAAAGTGGGACCTACTCAGTATTAGGCGGGTGGTCATAATATTATGGTTGATCGGTGTGTATGTGTATATATTATGCCCGTACTTTTTTTGTTTTTTTTTGTTTTGAAATGAGAATACAGACCAGATCTTAAATTGTATGAAGAGGAGTCAGCCCATCACAGATTAAACATTATCGAGCCAATATTGTTACATTGATTACAGAAGGAAGATAGTTGACTCATTTTCTCTCTATGACTTCTATATGTATCTTTCTATTGCAAATGAATTCCTGTGGATGATTGTCCTTGGCTTTATGTCTGTAGGTACAGAAGAGGGCAGATGAGTGCATCAAGGCTCTGGACCTCATGCTGGATATCAACGCTGGCAAACCAGTAACCAATGCATTGCCATCCAACTTTGACTGGCTTCCGTTAAAGGTGGGTCCATTGGAGGCAGTATAGGCACTTCTGTAGAGAAATATTCCAGCACCTTCCTAGCTAGGACCTGCATGGACAGACTTTCATGAGCTGCTTTTCACATCAATTTGAGACACTTCTAGGGAGTTCTTCATTCATTATGAGGGGAATTTGATCTGCAGTTGATCATATTTTGAGCTGCTTTTCCATTCCTATAGACTAGTATGGGGAGATAAGCCGTTCTGAAGGAAACAAAAGCCCATGTACCCAGGCCAGAGGGTTTCATGATGAGCCAATACTGATTGATTTATGGCCTATTCATCGCTTCTGTATAACTGGAACCAGGTTCACAAATCAAGTCTTTGTAATTACATGGACTGCAATATTCATATGTCTCTGGTTGCTGTTCCATCTGACAAAATAAAAGTTTATATAATATACAAAAAGATGATCTGGGAACTTCTGAGATGTTTATAGAGTACAACTCCAGCCTCCGCAAAGCTGTTATCTGCATTGAAGCACCATGTATGCTACCTCCCTACTCCATATACTGTATATGTATGTATATACACACACATATACCATATACTCCATACCCGCCAGCCTGTTCAGTATGCTTCTTATGGGACCATTCATGAGAAGGGCTTGTAGACAGAAGAGCGGTAATGTGCAATGTTTGCTTTTCATTGTTGGCAATCAATTCATTTTATTGAAAGGCCAAATGCACATTATTGACCATGTTTAGGGTGTAATATGAAGCATTGACACACACACCTGATCATTAAAAGAGAACTATGGGGGTAACCTTTTTATCCCATAGTTCTCTTTAGGATCATGGGAGGACATACACTAACCTCCTCTTGTGACTCAAAGCTCAGTATATAGCGGGCTAGTGCCCACTATATGCTGCGAGCGCCAGAGCCGGGACAAATCCTCACAATACTGTCGCGATCCGCCCAGCTGCGTGAGTGACAGCGGACTCTGCCTATCTAGAGGCAGAGCCAGCTGTGCCCGCCCCGCGGGTGACGGTATGTGTTCACTCACTTCCCGATCTATAGAGTCGACGTGTGACCGTTTCAATGTCGCAGGTCTTGCTTCCTGCGGGTCCCTATGTTCATACACACGTGAGGCTAGGGAAAAACGTTGCATGAACCCGCGATATACTCCCACAAGGCACTGATTGCACAGACTCGGTTCCACAAAGCTGAAGAGCCTCAGGTTGATAAAGCCCAAACTACACAATAAGAACAAAAGCAAAACGATTATTTGTCCCTCTGACTGACATTTCCACAAGTCTGACCTTTTCTCTTTTCAGGACTCGATGGATGTGCAGAGAGTGGCAGCAGCGGGACATTCCTTTGGGGCAGCTACAGCAATCAAAGCTCTTGGCAGGGATTCACGATTCAAGTAAGGGCGTGACTGTGTCTTATTTGGTTCTCTTTAGGTTTTTAGAACCATGAACACATAAGAGGTAGACGTCATTACTCTCCATCAATCATGGCCTCTTTGACCTGCACCTACTGAAGCTGAGCTCCATGACAATGACAAGGTATACAAATCGTACCCGGCTGTAGAGCCTGAAGAGCCCACAGAGGCCTAAAGATGGCATCTGCAGACCGGAGGCTTTTATTTAGTCAATGAAGCACCCAGCCTGCATGTATACCACATACTTCATTGACAAAATAAACCTTCACTAGGTCATAGCTGACATTTATCAGATATGTGAACTACTCTGGCTGGTTCCAAATACTCAGTGAGGACCTGAGCTGTCTATGATAGTCGGGATTAAGAGCCACCAGCCACACGAAATGTTTGGCATCGTGCTGGGGAACATTTATATACAGACTGAGGGCAGGAAGGGGTTAGCCTACAGCAGGGGTAGCCAAACTCCGGCCCTCCAGCTGTGGTGAAACTACGAAGCCGATCATGCATCTGGCTGTCAGACTCTTGCAACTCTTCATGGGATTGGTAGTTGCACTACACCTGGAAGACCAGAGTTTGCCTACTTCTGCTGTAGACCATACAGCCGGAGGATCCTTCACTATAGGCCCCACCAGTCACGGGTCCCAGCTATAGGATGAGAGTCTTGGTTACACACCCCACTCTAGCACATACAAATATTACGAACAGCGCTCTCGGATTGGGCCAAGGGAATATGGTGCTGTAGCTCTGCCTCGCCTGCAGCCCTAAGAGACAGGAGGAGTGCCTGCACTAGTGAAACAAAAACGAACGTGAGGGCGCAAGGCTAAAGGGGACTAAGAAACTGATGGTAGCACAGTGGAGAAAGTAAGAGGAAATGGTTCACTTACTTTAAGTGGGTCTCGGGACCAGATGGATGTGTCAGTGTGTCCGTGTCACCGCTGGAGCAATGATTTGCTCAAAGAGGATGTTACCTCTTTATCAAGCTCATTCCTAATGAGCCTGATAAAGAGGTAACATCCTCGAAACGCGTTGCTCCCGAGCCTCCACCCACTGCTTCACCAACCTGATCCTTCCTCACTTTATCACCACCCCGGCCGATTCTCCATTCTGCATCTTCACCACGGCCCGGACACTGGCCCGGATACGCATATTTCACAGCCCGATCTCCTCCCCCCGCAGCGGCAGCCCAGCCTGACGTCAGTCCTCACACCACCGGCACTTCACATTGCTCCAGCGGTGACACGGACACACTGACACATCCATCTGGTCCCGAGACCCACTTAAAGTAAGTGAACCATTTCCTCTTACTTTCTCCACTGTGCTACCATCAGTTTCTTAGTCCCCCTAGCCTTGCGCCCTCACGTTCGTTTTCCAAGCTCGCACCCGGGATGGACTACAATCTCACATATAATTTAGTAATTTGTATTGAGATTGTAGTCCATCACAGAAGTGAGCTTGGAGCGGTGACTACTTTACAACACACACAGGGACCATGTTCCCCCCTCCAGAACTTCCTTCTGGATGGGGGGGAACAGAAGTAGCCCCCCTCCAGAAGGAAGGACAGTGTCAGCACCAATTCAGAGATGATTGGAGGATCTACAGCCGAGTGATACACACATAAGATAATTTTTGTTAATAGTTTAGGTTCTTGAATGTATTTTTAAGATTTAACTCCGGAGTTTAGTGTCACTTTAATATTTAGGGCAATGCTGGGACAGAGGCGCTCACACCTAGAAGGGGACATCTGTGTTAGAAATAAAGCACTTTGGTTGGGAAATCCTTACCATTGCATGTGATGTAAAAAACCTTTACCCAGCTTATAGCCACCGTGCACCGGATGGAGCTCCACAGAAATGTGTGGAGTCTTTTCATTATGAGAAACATTCGTTTGAGGGATCCCTATTAATAAATGATGAGATCAGAAAATGAGGAATGCAAACAATGACCAGGTAAAGGTCATTGAACACCTCTGATGTACAGTACAGTGTGCTCTGTATAAAGATAACCTGTGATTCCAATGTTAGAAACCATCTTGCAGTGCTTACAGTGACATTAAAGCGCTGGTGCGGGTCTCCGATCCAGCACTGACTCCTCTGTCCTCCTCTTCTCTCATGCCCCACGGAATCTGTGCGGGTGCACGCTGCTCCATAGACTTACCTTGTGTCTCTTCTCGTCTCCCGGCCGAACATCTGAACTGCGCATATGCCCGCCCCAAGGCTCTTTAGATGTTCAGACGGGAGCGCGCGGCGAAGACACTGGTAAGTTTCAACCTGTTTCAAAAGGTTTTTTTGCATATATCTACTGCTTGCTAGCTGTAGACATATGCAAAAAACATGAGGGTTTAATGACCGTTTAAGCTTATGACATGTTGCTATGTTGTGGTTGTAGGTGTGGTGTCGCTCTGGATGCCTGGATGTTCTCTCTCCGAGATGAAATCTTCTCTGTCATCCACCAGCCGGTCTTATTTGTCAACTCCGAGAAGTTCCAGTGGGTGGACAATGTCATGATCATGAAGAAGATGGATTCCTCCAGCGTGGAGAGGAAGATGATCACCATCAAGTATGTTTACAGCCACTGCAGATATGTATCTAGCTGCGTTTACCATTCTGCGGCCATACTGCTGCTTATAAAGAGCTCCATCTATTTATAAAGTTCAGAGATTAGCTCGCAAATGTGCGTTGTGCTCCGCTGGCTTCAGGAGTCTAAAAGCTTCACACCATTCCCGATCATCTCCAGACCAGAATCTGAAGTGCATCCCAATGTATTCCTATGCAGTGCTGTCCCGAGGCCGGGTGTCACCCGGAGCGGAGACTGGGTGACACCCTGCCGTGACGGCATCACGCGCGTGCGAGATTACATCATTGCGCATGCGCGGCCGTCTAATTGACGCCTGCCGGCGGCCATCTTGGTGGTGGACGCCGGCAGAGAGAGAGGAGGGAACGTTCACCTGGCGGGATGAGGTATGCTGCCGCGTCCCCTCCTCTCATCTGACACTGTCGGGCTCTCGGTCCATGATCGCTTACCCTACTTTTTAAGGGGGTGACACCAAAATGACAGTAATTTTGGTGTCACCCCTGCAATGGTGTCACCCGGGTGTGGGCCGCACCCCTCTTGTGACGCCACTGTTCCTATGGTATATCTGGACTCTGTTCACACAGTGCAGTTTGTTCTGCTGCGGGGAAAATATTGCTGCATGCACTATATTTTCTGGTGTGGAACGCATGTAAACGTATAAAAAATGCAAGGAAATGCACTGGACGGCACCGGAAAGCCCATTTTAAGCTAATCTTCCCCCCCCCTCCCCCCCCGCACTGGAACGTGTCAAAAACACAGCAAAAACGCTTTACACTCAATTTGCAGATCAGCTCCAGATCTGGTCTGGACACGGTGTGAACATATCCTGAATCTGACAGAGTGCAAAACACCAGAATGAGAGGTCACATGACTGGGTTCTCCCATTTTTTTTCCCAAAGTCACATGGCCTGCTTCCCTTCAATCATCAAGTTCTTTCTGCTGTGTTCAGGAGTGAGAATTAGTTGACGTACCACAGGCTCCATACTACAGCCTACATTTTATGAATGGGGTACAAAATGCAGGCCGCTGTATTGAGTAATAACTGAGAGCGGATGGCGATAACTCCCTACATCTAGTAACCCGAGGTATCCCCTACACATCATACAGCAATGGGGACCGTTGGTAGTGATGTCCACGGATGGAGCCATGCAGATCCAAGGATTGAACAATGAAGGTCACCAGCACACAAAGGAACTAAATCCAAATGTTCTTTTATTCAGAGAAGAAAGTGTTATGAAGCCGACGTTTCGTGACCACACAGGGTGCCTTCATCAGTGAAAATATAATGACATAGAGGTGACTATGTCTTCCCTGAAGAAGGGACCCCTCTATTCTTCTCTGAATAAAAGAACATTTGGATTTACTTCCTTTGTGTGCTGGTGATCTTCATTGTTCAACTCACTAAATCTTCCACTCCTAACGTTCCATGGGATGTGAGTGATGGACGGAGGAGCCTTTACTTCGCTGGTCTTCCCCCATGCCACATACTTCCATCTTGTATACAGAGAAATGTCATTCAGCAGCCGCCTCCACCCCCCTCCCCCCACAATGCAAGGGTTAACTGCTCATGTTGGTCTGACCCGGCTTGTTCTTAGATTGGTCCTTCCAGCCTCTGCTCCCCCTCTGCTGCAGACGTCTAAGGTCCCTGAGTCATCACATTGGATATACAGTGTATAGGATGTGAGCACACTGAGGGACATATCATTGCTAGATGGTAAGAGGAGACAGGCTGGAGGGAGCGCTGTCACAGCCGGCTGGCTCGGAGGATCGGGTGAGTATAACTTTTATTTTCCTCCCTAGAACAAAGCGGGGGACTGTACTGTTAGGTTGTTCCATGTACTAGGCATGTTACAGTGATGATCTAAGGCAGGGGTAGGCAACGTCGGCTCTCCAGCTGTGTTAAAACTCCATCATGCTTCTGTCTGTGGGAGTCAGGCCTGTGGCTGTCGGTGTCTTGCAGTGCCTCATGCGATGGGACTTGTAGTTGCACCACAGCTGGAGTTCTGAGATGGCCTATCCTTGTTCTAAGGAGTGAGCTCTTTCCGTGTGCCTGACGCAGTTCTCCTTTCTCCCTGTACAGGGGCAGTGTACACCAGAGCTTCCCGGACTTCACCTTCCTCACCGGTTATCTTGTAGGGAAAATATTCAAGTTGAAGGGAGAAATTGATCCGTATGTGGGGATGGAAATTATTATCCATGTGACTCTCGCGTTCTTCCAGCGACATCTAGGTAAGTGTTCAGAGAGAAACAACATATACACAGCGCCACTACTGTACATGTATGATCTAGGGAGGCACTGATGCCGGTTTTTCGGCATTAAGTAGTACCGACATTTTGCCAGCACCGATACTGAGCACCGATACTGAGCACCGATACTGAGCACCGATACTGAGCACCGATACTGAGCACCGATACTGGTGCTTCCGCTCCCATGGAGCCGGCTTCCCAAGCAATCTGGTCAGAGGTTTGCCTGGGAAGTCGGCTCCATGTTGTTTCACCAGCTCGATGCTGATTGACCGGGAAACCGGCTTCCCAGCCAATCAGCATGGAACCAGCTTCCCGGCCAATCAGGAACCCTAGCGGCGAGTAATGACCGGCTTCCTGATTGTCCTGGAAGCCGGCTCCATGCTGTTTGGCCAGCTCCATGCTGATTGGCCGTGAAGCCGGCTCCATGCTGATTGGCCGGGAAGCTGGCTCCATGCGGTTTAGCCGGCGCCATGCTGATTGGCCGGGAAGCTGGCTCCATGCGGTTTGGCCGGCGCCATGCTGATTGGCCGGGAAGCCGGCTTCCCAGAAAATCAGCATGGAACCGGCTTCCTGGCCCATCAGGAAACCAGGAGGCGGGTCATTAATCGCCGCACAGCTTCCTGATTAGCCGGGAAGCCGTCTCAATGATTGGCTTGGAAATCATCTTCCCCGCCAAACAGCATTGAGCCAGCTTCCTGATTGCCTGGGAAGCTGGCTCCACGTTCTCCGGTATTGTGGAAGGTATCGGAGCATTTGGGCGAGTACAAGTACTTGGTATCGCCACCGATACTAGTATTGGTGCATCCGTAATACAACCCATTGTATACATTTGTCATGTTGGATGATAATAGCTACTAGACCGGGGGGGGCGGGCAACTCCTTAACTCCTTCTCGAAGGACATGAAATACAACATATGATCGTATGTGGGGGAAACCTTGCAGAGGACACGTTGTCAGTTTTTGGCTGGAGAGACACTCAACAAGGTTCCTATAACGGTGGAGACTCCGCCTGTCTTTAAGGACCCAATCAGTAAGCATTTGGAAGCCCTTTGCAGAGCTCTGTTCTCGCCGGCTAGTCCTCCTTCAAAACCGACTCTGGCGGAGAATGTAATTTGTCACATCGCGTCTTACCGGTCAAAATCCTATAGAAGCGACCTAACCATTGGATGATCCCTTTCTTGTTCTACATGTGCAGCAGATGGAGGTAGCATGAGAGTTTGCTGGAGTCCTCCAGTTGCATCTCTCGCATACAGTATGTGTAGGGCACTTTGCTTAAAATGCTAGACTGCAGAATCTGTGTGCAAGAAGTCTATTATCCGCACGGCCTTCGAGGAACAATGAGGGGAATTTATCAAAATCTGGAGCAGCTGTGCACGGCAGCCAATCAGCATCCACTTTTCTGAACAAACTGAAAAGAGAAGCTGATTGGTTGTCATGGGCGACTGCTCCAGGTTTGGATAAATTCCCCCCCAATGTGTTTTTGGATTGGCTTTTGAAAACATCAAGGACACTGCTGGTGGCA
>NW_017307245.1:578639-582294 GCF_000935625.1 Nanorana parkeri | reverse complement strand
GGGGGGGAATCCCTCCCAGTAGCGGGGAAGGATAACTCGCTGCACTTCTTACCGGATTGGAATGCCCATAAACCAGGTGGGTGCTTGTGATGACCACGGATGGCACCGTCATTGTGAGCCTGAGGAAGGGGACCCTGTGTGGCCCCGAAACCACTAGCTTTTTTGAATGGCAACAATGCTGCAATAAATGGGACTTTTGCTTTCTTCACTGAATATTGGAGTGCTGGTGACATTTTTGCAACCCCGCAGTAGGGACACAGGGGCATAGAAGGGTCAGGGCCGTCCATATACAAAGGTGATGACTTTTTTGATGCCCTTTCTTGTAAGAAAAAAAAACATTGTGATCTCTATAAAATTCCCGTGTGTTCTCAGATCTCCAGAGGGACTTCAATCAATGGGATCATCTCATCGACGGTGAAGGAGAATTCATCATGCCAGGAACGAATCTTGCTCTACCTCCAGCACAGACCGAGGGCCCCAAATGACCCTCAGTGCCAACAAGTGACCCACAGCCTATTACCTCCTCCCCACCGTGGGAGCATTCTGCTCTGTGATGGAAGAGAGAGCTGTGCCTCCTCCATGGGACGCCCGATACTTGTGACTGCCGACTGTGGAGGAATCTGAGACTTCCCATAGTCTGTGATCTAGTGCTAGGAAGGACATTGTTGTTTTTTTAACTTAACTTTTGTACGTGACGGATTTTGGCTGGCTGTGGTGTAAGTGTTAGACTCCGGTATATTGGTGTGGACTTCTTATACCTTTCAGTGACACCACGAGCCTATGAGCACTGCCTTACCAGTATGACCACAACCACCTCAGTTACTTCTATGGTGCTTTTCTTTAGCTAGGAGTTGTTTTCCACACACCGGTGATAAAGGATAAGTGTAGTATTGTACCAGGGGCGTCTTTAAGGAGGGGCAAAAGGGGCAGCTGCCCTGGGCCCAGTCATTGCTGTGGGGTCCTGTACCCCATAAACTAGTGCTAATGCTGCATCTGCACCGGCCGCCTCTTCAGCATCGGGGAAGGGGCTGGCTCCGGGTCTACCGAGGCAGAGCCAGCTATCAGTCAGGCAGCGGGGTGGATCCTGACAATATTGTTGCGATCTTTCCAAGCTGTAGCGTGGCTCTGTGCTGTCAGCATATAGCAGACAAAATTGCATGGTGGGGGTGGCAGGGGGCCCAAGAAAATGTTTGCCCAGGATCCAATCAATATTAAAGACTGCCCTGTATTGTACATGACATCGGGGGGGGACACATTAATATAGAAGCCAGCAGGAAATTGTTTAGGAGTCGCCTCCATTGACCACAACTAGAGAAAACCTCTTAAGTAGACACCAGCTGTGAATTTTAACGCCCATTTCCACCTTTTGCGGAGGTATTTAAAAAAGGAAGCATTGCCAGCAGTGTACACCGAGTGTACGTGAAGAAGGCATATGCAGCTGTTGTATATGAACACAGAAACGTACATATTTTGTTAGCTTTCCTCCTCTTGAAATGCCCACACACACACACACACACACACACACACACACACACACTATTGTGACCTGGGAATGCAGGGCTGGTGTGCAGTGGCCTTGTTGCAATGGCTCGCAGTGAGGGGGTCAGCTGCTTTTACAATCCGACCCCGGTGTGTCCTTTGGAGGGAATTTTCGGTTTGTAGGATTCGGGCCTACTTAAAACTCCATAATAAAGTGAAGAAAGTCAGTAATGCGAGTCATGAGTATGTTCACACCTATACATCACCATCATCATCATCATCATCACCACCACCATCACCTCTACATTACCACAATGCATGCCTATCACTTCCAAAGGAGGAGATGGGCTTTAAGGTGCATTGGCTACCTGACTTTTGGGATTCGTCCGCCTTCCTCCTCGCAGCCTCGCCTAGCAATGCAAAAGTGGAAATAAGCAGAAATGGCGGGACACTGACCTGGGAGGTCTTGCAACACAAATGTAACGGGCGCCCCCTTCATTTCAAGCCGTGCCCGACTGCTGTCAATGCTAACAAGGGCTCGTAGCCATGGTTCATTATTGTGCTATACCTGAGCAAACAAAGATGGCGCGATCTTAGCCACTATATAGATCCAGAGCCGGATTTACTCTCTCTGCTGCCCCAATGCCAGGTTCCTCAATGCGCCCCCCTAAATACAGGCCGCATACAAGTGATCTCATCAACGTCACTGAATTCACTTGTACAAAACAAGCGGCGGCTTCCCCGCTGTACATTTAGCCCTGCGTCCTCAAAGCAGGACTAAATGTAGAAAACAACTACCCGCCCGGTGCCCGGGAACTGCATGTCCCGGGATAGGAATTCCACACCCCTGCTGCCCCTCTACTTTCTGCTGCCCCGAGGCCGGGCCTCGGTTGGCCTTGTGGGAAATCCGGCCCTGTATAGATCTGCAGTTGCCATGGTGATGTACACGTGACCAGCTATGACGCCATGGCACTGGTATGCAGGATGTAAAGGAGAACACTGCAGAAAAACAACACGGGTCTGAATAAGTATTTAATAATAGAGATTGAACATTTCTAACCTGAGCGTTCTTTCAGGAACCAGTTCCATTGGTGGGTTTAAGTTTCACTATAAAGAGCATCTAAACCAATAAACAAAAAGGTCATTGATTGCAGGTTACCGGTCCCTAGATGTGGCGGCTGCCTTTGTTTTCTTTTTTCCTTTGTACTCACCTGGTGATCCTGGCGGTAACCCACTTCCTGTCCTAGGGTGACAACGCTCACTCACTGTCCTCAAAACAGGAGCAGCGTTGCCACCCTAAGCTTCATTTTTTGTTTGAAGTACAACTACTTCCTCCTTATCTGTATTACATAGTGGGGAATTGTTTTGTAGTTCACAAGTGAACTGGGAAGGCTGATGACGTTATGGGGAGAGTGACATACATTCACCCCCATCGTTACAGCCGATGTTTAACACTGCAGCCGTCACACATCGGCTCTGTTGACTGACGGTCACCGCTATCTGCAGAGAGAAGTTCAGGAACTGAGTGATCAGTGGAATGCGATGGCTCAGTTCCTGAACTTCTCTCTGCAGATAGCGGTAACTGTCAGTCACAGCGATCCCCCTCCCCCTCTCTGTTCCTCCAGCATTGAGGGCTTGTTCACACCAAAAAAGTATCCCTATGGTATTTCTGGGCCGTGTTCACACCAGCGCAGTCCGTTTGGGACCAGACAAAAAAATACTGCATGCCTCATTTTCTCTGGTCTGCAATGCACTGGAACGCATGAAAAACACACCGGACCGCGCCTGAAAGCCCATTTAAGTAATAACAAAAAAACAAGCTTCAGAGCGTGGCAAAAACGCAGTAAAGTTGCACTGCGTTTGCAGATCTGCTCCAGACATGATGTGAACATAGCATGACGGGAGGGACAGGGAGGGGGTAGCACAGCTGGCTCTCACTCTAGGGAGGCGGAGCCAGCTGTTAATCAGGCAGCAGGGTGGATCCTGTTGGGCTCTTCCCTCTGTGTTGTCAGCATATAGCAGGTAGTAGCCCGCTATTGGCTGAGTTTGGGGTCACTGGAACACGTAGTAAATGAGTTTGGCCCATAGTTCCCTTTAAAGATTTCAGTTTAGTGCAAACAAATGAGGGCACGAGATTTCTAGCTAGACTGACAGGTTCTTTTTTTGTACATAGACA